>NC_046157.1:7238527-7346027 GCF_011064425.1 Rattus rattus
GCATCGTGAGAGACGCTTTGTCTGTCTTGGAGGAGCCTCCGCTTTAGGGCTGATACCTAGCCACGGGGTACAAGACACAGCCTGGAATTGGCTATGGGAGGAAGACTGGGCAGCCCTGTGGCATCTGTTACGTTTAGAATGCTGTGGACTCTGGCATGAGCGTGGCAGTAGCAAGGCCAGGCCCCTGGGCTTGGCGGAGTGCTGCTGACAGTAATGTGCCTTTGGGCCAAAGTCTAACTCTAAAGCGTAAAGGGGGCTTTCCAGGATTTAACCCCTCTCCCAGCCTGTCAGTTACCGCAGCCCTGGGTGAGGATGTGCGTGGTCTAGCCTGCTCTTCCCAGCTGCTGGTCATGTAAGCAGTAGTCGGTTGGCTAATTTCTTAGCAGCCCTTTCTCTGGGCAACTTGAGTCAGTCACTGGCTGCTGGGAGGCTCGAATGGGCATGGGGGCGGGGGCTCTGGGCTATCCTCTTAGACTCTTCCCCTCACTCTATACTTGCCCTCCGGAGGGATGTTCACTACCCCAGGCTACAGCTTGAACAAAACCCACACTGAAAAGAAGTAGGGCCGCCCTGGGCACCGACCCACCGTCATCCGGCACCACACGCAGTGCCGCGCGGTGACACTCTGGTAGCACTTGATACTTTTGTGGCACCGGTCACACTTGACGGAGGAGTTCCCTTCCACCCACGCGTGCTGCATCACCTGTGGGAGGGAAGGGAAGGATACCAGGGAAGGCCGTGGAATTACGCCCCTGGGCCCAGGGCTACAAAGAAGTGGGCGGCGCGAGGAGCCCAGAGGGCCCTGTTTCCTCAGTGTGGAAGCTTCTTAGATGCAGAGTTCCTCCTGCCTGACCACCACTATGCTAAGCAAAATAGGTTAAAAACCGGTTCCCTTTTGCCTGTACTAGCTCTCACTCTAGCAGGCAAGCATCTAAGCAGCCGCTCGCCGGCGGTTCCTCTGTCTTGGAGAACTTGCTGGAGAGGCTTGTCCTCATGTGGGCCCTTTTCTGGGAGGCAGTGTGGTGCAGGGGAAGCCAGAGGGCTGCATTGCAGACCAAATCCGTGGGAGGCACCCATTTTGCGCATCACAGCAGGGTGACTTCTGGCCAGTTTCTGCACCTCTTTGAGTCTCTGGTCCCTCCCCTTTAGACAACAGCGTGAGCACCTCTGGATATACTGGACAAGCACATCTGGAAGGCTTCTGTGGTGCACTTCTCTGGTTCACTCACTTCCTTTCCCTTGGCCTCCTCACCTGAGGACTCTGTAGAAACCCTGGTGCCCACCCCACACTCCGAATGGATGACTCTCTGGCCGTGGGCCCCAGAGGTTTGACTTAATCTCCCCATATGATTTAAATTCCCACGAGTTAAAAGTGCCCCGGGTGCTAATAATGTAAGGTAGCCAAGAAGCAAGGAGGAGGCTAGATTACAAAGTCTAAAGCCATCAGTCAGGTCAGGGTCCCTTTCAGACCCATCTCCTGGCCATCTGGATGCATTAGCAACCTGGCTGGGAAATGCCACCAGGGTAGAGGGGGTGGTAGTGGTGGGATGGGTGGGGTGGTGGGTGGTTTTATGCATACCTTTAGCAAACATGGGAACCTCTGTACTCAGATCTCCCCCTCTCCCTCCCCTGGAATCCCAAAGAACTCAAAACTTTCCACCGTGGTGTTCTGAAGTGCAGCAGGAAGATGTGGAAAGTGGTGGGGGGGGGCGTATCTCAAAACGCCCAGCTTCAAATACTATATTAGGAACACATGAATCCATATTTGCATCGAACAAGTATAAGTGTTTTAAATTTCTTAGCAGCTACGTCGTGTGATGCTATCCACCCAGAACATTTTTACTAATTTAACTGCTCCGACACACGAAGTCACATTTTGATGTGTAGCTTCTCACATTCAGCTGCATCAGCGAGGTGGACAAAGAAGTCACTTTGTGAACCTGAATTCTACACGGTTCCTCGGGCTACGCGCCGCCGAGATTACTGCCTTCATTTTGCAGAGGGAGAAGTAGAGGTTTCCGAGACGTGAGTGACCGGCTTTGGGGTCTAAGGCCGGTGAGTAGCCACCCAGGGACCCACAACCAGTTCTTTAGACTCTAAGCTCAGGATTATCGCCCCAGCACTGTGCTGCTTTCTTCAGTCTGTCTGGGGTCTGAAGAAATGGTGAGAGACTTGGGTTGTCCCTGCAAGCTCACAAGGTTGTGGATATGCTCTACTGGGCCCTCAGCCGTGTCATACTGCTCCCTGCGTCTGATGACTAGAGAGGCCTTTGCATAGGAGGCCCACTGTGTGCTCTGGTGGAAGCCAGGCATGAACATGAGGTATATGATGGGGAGCGGGGCATGCAGTGGTTATGGGGCATGCGTATGAGGAGTGCTCTGAGGAGCCTTCCTCCCAGGAGGTCTTCCATGGGAGAGCTGTGAGACGTCCCACCTTCTAACTGTCCCTTGGCTCCCATTCCTCAGCTGTGTCGTCCCTCTGTGGCAGTGCATATGGGCTGCCTGCAGTTTTAAGGGAAATCTAGAGCCATCCAAAGGCCCAGAGAACTTTGGGGGCTTCCCCCCACTTCCTGCCACCTCATCTTGGCAACCACATGCTGAGCCATGCAAATGCCTTTGCATTTCATTCCTTCCTTTGTTTACCTTTGTTAGTGGAGTCTGTCGGGAACACTCAGACATGACCAGACCTACACTAGAGACAGACCCCATCCGCTCTGCCTCGGGGCAGCCCTAACTTCTGCTATAACTGCTGGAAAGATCTTCTTCCCTCTGCTTTTCCTCCAGTACCCACCTCAGAAAGTATCTCAGTAGAAACGTCACCATCCATCGCTTCATGTCTGAAGCTCTCCTCCACCCTGCACTGCTTTCTGACTCTGGAGCTGGTCTCTAGCTCCCTCCAGGCAGGACCTCGTCACCTTGTGAACACAGTTCCTTGCCCTTCCCTGTGATCTTCTGACCCAGCCATTTCAAACTCAGTTCAGGCCACAGTCAGGCACATCTCCATGCCTGTACGTAGGGGCCCCACTCTGCTAGAATCCTCAGCCCTCTTCCATGCCTTGTGAAGCACCCCCTGGTGAATTTATTTTTTCCTTTCAGGCCTTAACTGCACATTGCATGAGGCCCTACTGTGGTAGCACACGCATTCCATGAGGCCCTACTGTGGTAGCACACACCTCGTGGCTTCACACTATGCTCACATACCTGTCTAGCGTCATAACCTGTGCAGAATTCGAGAAGACTGGATACTATTTCTCATACCCTGTGGGTGCCCTGGTATGGTGCCTGGCATACAGTGGGCTTCAGGGAGATGCTGAATGGATCGATGGATGAGTGAGATGGCTGAAGGGTCCTTGAGGCAGAGAAGGGACTAGAGAAAGCTCTCTGAGCCCCTTCCTGCTCAGGGATCTGTGATGATGAACATGTTACCCCCCGAGGCAGCATGCAGTAAGATGAGCCAATAGGTGTCACCAACCTCACCGCTCCTTTTGGCTTTGGAGTATGTTTTCACACATCCAGGAATGCTGTTGGATACACAGCGTTGGTGGACAGCATATTTACAGTCTGGAAAAAGAAAAAAAGGACAGTTTTTACGAATGCCACCAAGGGAAAATTTACACCCCCTCCCCAGTGCACACACTGCATGCAGGAAAGGCTTGCTTCTCCTTCTGGAGTTGGCCTGGCTTAGCAGAAACCCAACACTGTGACCTGTGAGCAGTCTGTGTCTACCCCACCCCCCCACTCCACCTCTTCACACTACCTTTCTCTGATGGCAGTGACTGCACAGATGTGACCTCAGAAGAGGTGGCGAGGGACAGATGTCTCAGCATTGCATGTTGGGATGCCAGCGAGTAGACAGAAAGCCTACGGCCCCTGGGCTGACGGATGCTACTGGCCACAGCCTGAAGCATGTTGAGTAACTTGTGCCCTTTGGACACTCAGGGTTCTTTGTCAGACGCACACACAGTAGCTTTTTTTCTTTTTCTCTCTGGGGCATGGGTTTTTGCCGTAATAAGTGGGGCATTTGTGTGAAGCACCATGTACAGGGTCAGATTGGCGATTCTAAAATTTGTCATCATTGTTGTGACTGTGGTTGTGCACAAGGCAAGGGATCAAGAGATCTCAGGCTTAACAGGAATGAGGACATGTTGACGAGCTGATATTTGGGTAGGTCTGGGGCAATCGGTAGACCTGTTCTTTAGTCTGTTCACTCCTTGGTTCCAACTGGTGTCTGCTATCTGGCCATGAGGTGGCTGGCAGGGCTCAGTGTATCCACATTCTCAGGTCCGTCTGTAACCCTGTCCCCCTTGCCCCCTCCATTCCAAACACCACCTTTTCTTCTTCTTCTTCTTCTTCTTCTTCTTCTTCTTCTTCTTCTTCTTCTTCTTCTTCTTCTTCTTCTTCTTCTTCTTCTTCTTCTTCTTCTTCTTCTTCTTCCTCTTCCTCTTCCTCTTCCTCTTCCTCTTCCTCTTCCTCTTCCTCTTCCTCTTCTTCTTCTCTTCCTCTTCTTCTTCTTCTTCTTCTTCTTCTTCTTCTTCTTCTTCTCCCTCTCCCTCTCCCTCTCCCTCTCCCTCCCCTCCTCTCCTCCTTCTTCTTTCCTTCTATTTCTTTCCCTTCTCAGTCCTGGTCTACTCCCTTGTTGTGATTTTTTTTTTCGCGATTTTTTTTCTGCTTTCCCCTCTAGCTCCACAAAATGGATTACAAGACAAAATAAACACACACGTTTATTGTTCATTGCACTTCTAGAACATAAGCTATGCTCTTAACTAACTAGAAAGCTCCTCTAAACATATAAGAAGTGAACGCTGGCCAGAAACACAGTGCAACTAGCATGAGCTACCTTTAACCTGTGGAAAGGCTTTAATACTTATTTTCCAGAGGAGCAGTGACCTGTGATCCCAACAGCAGCAAATGTCTTGTCCCTCTGACTCAGCTAGCCCCAAGGCAGGGTACAGAGGCCTTGCTGTTGAAACAGGGCAGTCTCACTATCTGGGGATCAGAAGTGTCTGGACTTTGGCTGGAATGGATCCACTGAGCATGTGCAAAGCAAACGCGCCCGCCCGAGGGGAAAGGCGTCAGGATGGTTACTCACAGATGCAGCACAGGCCTTGCTTCCGAACGCCCATCAGCATGATGTGGCAGAAGTTGCAGTAAGTGGGCTTCTTGAAGTGCTTCAGGGTCCAGGCGTGCCTCCCATCCCCCTTGGAGGCCTGCAGGGATAATGATGGTGAGACCTTGAGCTGGGATCCCTGCTGGAAGCCAGAGGCTGCCCCCTAGTGCAGGTGTGGCTTTTTCTCTATGTTCTCTTCTCAAACTTGGAAGATAAGTTACTCAGATTCATTAACAAATTCTCAGTGTGTGTTTTCTAAAGTTAGCACATACAGAGGGAAAGAGCGTCTGAACAGCAGTGGGAGGGGAGCTAAAACAAGCCCTCTCCTACCTGGATGCCAGAAGTATAAATGGAAGAGCAATCTGATATGTCTGTCTTTCTGTCTGCCTGCCTATCTATCTATCTATCTATCTATCTATCTATCTATCTATCTATCATCCATCCATTGATCCATCCATTTGTCTATCCATTGATCCATTCATCATCCATCCATTCATCTATTCATCTATCTGTCCATCTGTTATCTATCAATTATCATCTATCTGTCTGTTGGTCTCTGTCTGTCTATCTATCTATCTATCTATCTACCTATCTATCTATCATCCATCCATTGATCTACCTATCCATCCATCGTCCATCCATCTATCCATTCATCTATCTATCCATCTATCAATCATTATCTATCTATCTATCTATCTATCTATCTATCTATCTATCTATCAATCATCCATCCATCCATTGATCTACCCATCCATCCATCCATCATCCATCCATCCATTTATCCATTCATCTATCTATCCATCTATCATCTATCAATCATCATCAGTCTATCTATCTATCTATCTATCTATCTATCTATCTATCTATCTATCATCTATCAATCATCCATCCATCCATTGATCTACCCATCCATCCATCCATCATCCATCCATTTATCCATTCATCTATCTATCCATCTATCATCTATCACTCATCATCAGTCTATCTATCTATCTATCTATCTATCTATCTATCTATCTATCTATCATCTATCAATCATCCATCCATCCATTGATCCATCCATCTATCCATCCATCCAACCATCTATCTATCCATCTGTCCATCTATCATCTATCAATTATCGTCTGTCTATCTGCCTGCCGATCTATCTATCTATCTATCTATCTATCTATCTATCTATCTATCACCTATCTACCTCACCTGTCTATCTTAGGAGTCTTTAATGATTACAGTTAGACTCAGCAGCATCCCTTCTTGAGGTCCAGTCTAAAGAAATAACTTTTGAGAAAACAGATGAGTGTTTCTGTGCTAGTCAGACGCAGTATTATTCCAAATAGTGAGGACCTAGAGCTGTTCTAACCATTCCCAGATCACTAAAGTTGTAGTACATCCATATAACTTAATATTGGGAGGTAATTTGTTTATCTTTTTGGCCTCAAGGACAGATGATGATAATGATAAATGTTATTCTAGTCCACTGCCTGATTCTAAGCTGTACTAAATACTGGGGGGTGGGGGATACAAAACTACTGGAGGAGCAGTTAAGTTCATTACTGGTAAACAGAGAAGAAAACAGACTCAGAGATTCTGTAACTAGGCCAGTGCCACAGCAAAGATGAGAGATGGTAGGTCTGCAGGCTCTCCACATCTTACTTCCACAAGGATCTTCCTGGACAGAAGGAAACTTCACACCTTGTCAGGAGGTCTGCTTATTCATCAACCAATCACCATTTTATCTGAGAGCACCTCCATTCTCTAAGCCGGCTAGCCCAATCCCTTGCCTTTCTCAGCTCCAAGAAGCAAATGGCTGACGGGCTCAGGTAAAGCTTCTGCTTGTGTTCTAGCACCACCGTGTGGCTTGTTTATTTCTGGCCAGGTTTTACCCCATTGCTACAATTTTACTAGGAAACAGGATGTGCAGAGAGCCCCAAGCATTCTCAGAGGTTGTATGTGTGATTGAAAATGGCAGGAGAGTCGCAGCAGCAGGCCATCCAGGAAGTTGGCTGGGCTTCCTGTAGAGGCCCGTATGTTACTTGTTCGTTAAAACCTTACTTAGCACACACTTACAATAGGCTTACGTAAGGCTTTTGATTAATATCAGTGAAATGTACAGTTTTTGTACATTTTTTTGATGTGAATTACAGTTTTATGCAAGGCTGATTTGGTGTTTGACAGGGACCCTGGAAAGGAGCTAAAGAAATACATAGATTTTGCCTGCTGCTTCCTGAAGTGTGGGCTCTTTCCATACAAGATGTTGGTGGTGCTTTGAGTTCAATACATGGAGAACAGAAGTTGGTTCCTTATGCTTACAGGGTCCCAGTTTTGTTCCCCCAAATGAGAACAAACCAAGACAACAACTGTTGCTGTTAGAACAGCAACCTCACAGAGCATCTCTTTGGATCCAGTTCCAAATAAACACTGACAACAATCTACTTTGCTTTTGGGTTCTAGTATGCGTGGCCCCTGAACAAGAGGTCATTTTGCACAGGTCTCCATGCTACTGAGTGTGGCAGATGGGCCTCTGGTTAGGTGTTTGCCCTTGGACCAGTCCTTTATCTTCCTGGACCTCTGTTTATAGTATGAAGGGGGCTAGAGTAAGAGCCACAAAGAACTCTTTTAGCCACATCACTGCAGCCCTAAGAGTCAGAATGTGTTATCAAGCCAGGCCTGATGTGCAAGCCTAGGCACTCAGGATACTGAATAAGGAGGGTCACAGGTTCACGAAGCATGGCCTGCCTGGGCTACAGAAAAAGTCTGAGGCCAGCCCGTGCAACAGAGTGAAACTTTGATGCAGAAAACAAAAAGTAAAAAAGAGACAGGGAAATGTGGACCCGAGGCAGAGTGCTTACCTAGCATGCAGGAGGCCATGGCTTCAATTCACACGGACCCCACACAGAAAACAGAATGAGTTCTCAGAACCTTGCTTATTTCTCTCCAAGGTTTCTTCTCCCTGTTCTGACTAAAGTGGGGTGCTGTGAAGTGTGGGGAATTTAGAGCTAGGTGGAAAACCCAGTCTTGTTCCTCTCATTCCGTACAGAACTCCGGCTTTCCATCTGTACAGAGTGGGATAAAAACTGCTGTCCCATCTGATTTGCTTGTTAAGCCAGAGTCCATTCACGAGAGCCCCCGGGGCAGATCACTGTTCCTCTTCTCCCCGCTTCCTTTGCCAATTCTTTGCACTTTCCTCGTTTTAAAGCGTTTAATTACACTTACTCATTGGCAGAAGCCGGTGGGCATATGTGTCATGGTGTATGGAGGTCACATGGCAAGGAAGTGAGTTCTTTTCTTCCAAAATGTGGATTCTGGGAATCGAACTCAGGTTACCAGGTTTGGTGCCAAGGGCCTTTATGTGTTGGGCACTTTGCTGACCCCTTTCCTAGTATCTTAAGACCTAACTTGATGAAAAGATGAGTTTCTCTGTGAGATTTCTATTGCACTTTGCCTGGCCAAATGTCTCTTTACAGTGAGCACAACAAAAAAAATTTCCCTTTGTAACAGAGCGGCAAAGGGTTGTCAGTGGAAAGAATAGATTTTGGGCAAGTGAAAGCGATGAGAAGAGAGAGCCAGCAGGTGGGACGGGGCTTGCCCATCAGGAAGTCTGGAGCAGACACTAGCAATGAGACAGACTCCAGAGCCATTGACTGTAGTTTACTGACTTACGGAGTCATCCATTCCCAGGAGGACCAGCAACGGGATGGTGGTCATCCCCCCATTGACCCACTCCTCTAGAGACACGAAGCCATCCTTGTTGTAGTCCATGCCTTGCAACATCTCCTTCAGTATCTGTGGGAGCCAAAGAACAATAAACGGCCTGTTTGCATCTGTTTCTGGATGCCTCTGCTCTGTTCTCTCTTCTGTCCTGTGCTGTTTTCTGAGTCACCCACTGCCCATCTTATTCAGAGTGAGTAGAGTGGCAAGGGAACAAAGCAGTGAGAGACCAGGGTTCGAGGCCCAGCTCTGCCCTGTCCTGACCTGTGGTGGCTCACCCCAGCTCTCTGTGTTCTGGGTTGCTCGTCTTAAAATGGAAATAATATTGTCTTAGCAAAGATAAGTGTTTAATCTAATATCTGGTACGTAGCATTCCCCGGGTAGTCAACATTAGCAGCTGACAATTGATAACTTTTCCATTTCAGGCTCTAGCTTCTCTGTTCTGAATTTCTAGCATAAAGTTGCCCCTGCTGATAGGTTGGGGAAACTGGCCTTCAGCGTCTTTCCTGTTGGAGAAAGGGGAGATCAAACTGTAGAGCTCTGAAGAAGCTGCTGGGAGGATGAATCTGGGGGCACCACACAGAATCACTCAACCATTCGCATCCACATGCCAGGTGTGCCTCACTGTCTCTGAGAAGACTGTGTTTGTAGAAACTCACAGGTCTGAGCTCTGTGGGATCCCACTCCAGGTACTGGGCGACATGCAGCATTTGGCTCACAATTTGATCCAACTCCTGGAAAACATCAGGAGAGAAAATATCAAAGGGAGAAAACCAAAGTAATTGTGTGTGTGTGTGTGTGTGTGTGTGTGTGTGTGTGTGTGTGTGTGTGTTTCATCAGGATAAGAACAAGACGTGGTGGGAAGATTGGCAGGGTGGATCATGAGGAAGAACCCCACAAGGGCAGCCACCTTGACTACAAAGGCCAGGGGACGTAGATGCTCACAGCAGGTCAAAGCCAGAGGCACATGGAGCACTGACTCCAAGCCCACCATTCTGTCCTCTGACCTAAAGCACTGGGAATCCTGTTTTCTCTTTTTGTAACGAATGCAAACGCAGGTGAAGACAGGCCCCATTTTGCCATTCTTATCACTTCCTGTCTATTACCACACCTTAGCAGCTTGGGTTCTGTCTGTCTGTCTGTCTGTCTGCCTCTGCAGTCAGGTTCACATCCCGTGTTGGTCCTTGCTCAAGCACTATGACTTAGATTTATTTCATATCTTCTCTTTCCTTTGCATTTCAGTCAATCCTGAGCCTAGAACTTGGGGAATGGAAGTGTATGCATATGGTTTATTTACCTGATGGATTACCCCTTTGGTACCAAGGCCTGTCTCTACCTAAAACCTTAAAGATGTGTCTGGTGTTAGTGAGTCAGTGCATTCGGGCTCCATGGGAACACATTGTGCTGGGAAGTATCCGGTGTCAGTTAGCGTCTTACGTATGGATACAACCTAAGATGTTCATAGGGCGATTGTCCTAGGAGATTGTGTGGGAGACTGAAGGAAGTTTGGAAAAGTTTAGAAAGTGTATTTCCTTCATGTCGAATTCAGGGTTAAGCCAAACAAGCCATGTCTCAACAGCTATTTGTCTTTTTAAGATATATTTAATTGTGGTGTGTATGTGTGTGTATGTGTGTGTGTGCACGAGTGCGTGCATGCATGCATGCATGCATGTATGTGTGTGTGTGCACGTGTGCGTGCATGCATGCATGCATGTATATATGTGTGTGTTCATGTGCATGTGTGCATGTGTATATGTGTGTGTGTGCATGTGTGTGTGTGCATGTGTGTGTGTGTATGCATGTGTGTGTGTGTGTGTGTGTATGTGTGTGTGTGTGTGCATGTGTGTTGCACATTAGAGTGCAGATTCCTGCAGAGGCCAGAAAAGAGCATCAGATCTCTTAGAGCAATAGTCACAAGTGATTGTCAGCCACCCAATGTCAGTGCTGGGAACTGAACTTGGGTCCTCTGTAAGAGCAGTAGTGTTCACCCTTAACTCCCGAGTCGTCTCTGAAGACCCTGACACCGAGATACCTGTCTCTGTCTCTGTCTCTCTCTCTCCCCTCTCTCCCTGTCCCTCTCTTCTCCTCTTCCATCTCATGTTGGACTTGAAACTTGTGATTCTCTTGCCTCAGCCTCTTGCCTGCAAGAAATACTACTTTACTCAAAGGGAAACAGTAGCCCAGAGCAAAACTACAGGCTTGGCAGCGGCTGAGCACGACAAAGGGAGTGGAAAAATCTGTGAGTCCATTGGGGTTCAGGATTCTACAAGATATTGTGACTTAGAAACTGAAAGTTAGACTCCATTGTGGGTTGTACAAGCAGAAGCAGAGTGGTCTGGCTTCAGGAAGAAGTGGGTCCCCAGTGTCTACCCTGGCCAGGCCACGCCTGATCATGTAAAGCGATGGATGCTATGTTTCAATAATAATGTCAGCTGACACTCGTCTAACAAACATGGGTATTTAAAACATCCTAATGAGAACTAAGGAGGTTTTATCTGGGTGTGACAGAATGTTTAAGCAGCAAAGGTTATGTAGTTTTGTGTTTCTCTTGTGAGCTGTGGAAGGCAGCAGGAAGCTGAGGGTTACAGGGGAGGGACAGTGGGAGGACAGCCCATTCTGATTCTCTCCTGAGTTGGGGAAGGAGGGGATACCAGTGTACCGTGTGATGTCTGACAAACCGAAGCCTGGGATGCTGGCAGGAAGCCCTGGCCAGCTCATTCCCAGCAGTAGGACAGCTATTGTGGGGGAGTGGCCTCTTTGTCACAAAGTGTTCACAAAGAAGCTGGAAGCCACCAGCCAGGGATTCCAGGTGTGATGTTGAGTCAGAGACCTCTTTGGAAACTTGTTTCAGTCCACTAACATCATCTTTAAGATATATTCTGGATTGAACCAGTTTCCACCTGCAGTCCCGCTGTCCTGTGCAGGATCACCATTGTTCTGTGTCCTGATTACTTCCTTAGGTCTCTGTCTGATATGCCTCTTACAGTCTACTTGACGTAGTCTCCAGAGCGATCCTTGAGACGTGCCAATACATTGCTTTTTATTTCTTCTTTAGCGAGCCCGGTTTCCACTTAATCCTACAGCATCCTGGGCACGCTTCACGATCTTTGCACACAGTATTTTCTACCTAGAGGGCTCTTTCCCTAGATAGCCCCGTCTCCAAGTCTCTGTCTAACGTCCCTTCCCCAGGGAGACCTTCCTTGACCACACTTCTGAAAGCTGCGACTCCCTCTGGTGTTTCCTACTTCATTTTTCTTCTCGGTAAACATCTACCCAATATGAGTGTATGTGTATATATTTTCCTTATACTGTATGGTTTTATTTTTGCGATGCTAAAATTGATTTGAAGTCTCGGGCTAGGCAAATACTGTATCACAGAGCTTTACTTCTAATTGCACCAAGCCCCTTCTATTTTGAGAGAGGTTCTAATGACTCTCTTGCCCCAGCTTCCTGATGATGGGTGTGCACTACCACTCCCCAACCTACAGCCATCTGTAGTGTTGCCTAGACTACAGTGAAAGGAAATGGAACTTTGTTATTTGGCTGTAGAGTAGTAGAGGGCTTGATGGAAACCCTCCGTAAATGCTGGTGTTCTGAGAGAGTGCTTGTTCTGTCAAAGACCACACCCCAGAGCACTGCAGCAGTGCTGGGGAGACCAGTGAGGGCACTAGGGTAGAGAGCATTGGCGTGGTTCACTGGCCTAGTAGACTTATTTCCTCTGTCCGTCTGTCCCTTATGCTTCCCTCCCTCCCTCCCTCCCTCCTTCCCTCCCTCCTTCCCTCCGTCTCTCCCTTCTCTCTTTTCTTCCTTTTCTTTCTCTGGTTTCAGTCAGCCAAACACACTCCAGTCTCAGACCTGCCTGTTTATAATAACCCTTGGCAGTCGTCACGACCACAAGGCCTGGTTTCAGGGGCTTCCTTTTTCTTGGACTTTTCTCTCATCTTTCTCTCCCTCCCTGGTCCTGTTCTTGCCTCTTCCTGAAGGGGCGAGGTGACGGTAAAGGGTTTAGAACAGATAGGAAACAGTCTCCTAAACTCGGATAGATAGTAAGGCAGTTAACCTCCTTTCTGCTGGCCTGGCCTTGTTGCTTCTCTGCCCCACGCCTCCTGATTCCTGGGTTTCAACAGGAAATTTTAAGGGAAGTCTGTAGATGGCGAAGTTATATTTGAGAAAAATAGTAAAATGTCTCCCTATCCCGAGATAGTTCCAGGTTTCTGGGTCCAGAAGAAGGAAAATGGAGTCTACGCTCCATCTGACTCTTTGGGAAGCACTCATGGTCTTTGGGGCTCCACTCGTGGTCTGCATCCCTTAGCCAGGATGCTGCAGCTCCTGTGTGGACGGAACTGGGGGGTTTGGATGTCTCCTTCACTGTCCCTTGTTCTTCCCACTCGTTTTCAGATCCCAGGACTGTGTTGAAAGTGGAAGCTTACCGCTTGGTCCAGGAGCTCATTTTCATCCGAATCATAGAGACGAAACATGACTGCAAGAAACACTCAGATTAGTCCGAGGTCCTCCAGGAGCCAGTGTGGCTGACACTCTGCTACGCCCGTTTTTAGCCCAGATCCAGGCAGCTCTGGGGCATAAGCTATTACAGCCAGCTTACTCTCTGAGATTCAGTACATGACTTCCTTAAGGAAGAGGTGAAGCTAGGGAGAAGAATGAGGCCCCCTGGGCTTTCGGGGCTTCCTGTGCAGCGACTCTGTGGCAGATGAGACCCAGGTAACAAACGAGACACCCCGGAGAGCATGAGACCCAGGTCACAAACGAGACACCCCGGAGAGCATGAGACCCAGGTCACAAACGAGACAGCCCGGAGAGCATGAGACCCAGATCACAAACGAGACACCCCAGAGAGCATGCATATCTTTCCGCACCACCTGGACACAGTTCGAAACCCATGCCCAGCAGCTGGTCTGGCCAGGGCAGCACCGGGATTACAGCGAGGCCTTTGCCCTCACTGCACCTGACTGCCGAGCTGGGCATGCTAGAATCTTAGTGACCGCTGCCACTTCTGCGATGTCAAAGGAGTTAGCTCTCTTCTGGGTTCACTTTATTTATTTATTTATTTATTTATTTATTTATTTATTTATTTATTTATTTATGTTTTTTGGTTTTTTTTTTTCGGAGCTGGGGACCGAACCCAGGGCCTTGCGCTTCCTAGGCAAGCGCTCTACCCCTGAGCTAAATCCCCAACCCCCACTTTATTTGTAAGATGGAAACTGTAGTCTTATTCATTTCTATGAGCGTGAGCATAAGAATTAATGTTTACAGCTGGAGATGTATAGAAAGCATTCAACAGATTGTTTCTTTTCTTTCATCGGTGAACATTTGCATATGACATTCCCTGGGTGGCAGGCACTGCTGTATGCACCCGGTCATAATTACCTAGTAATAATAATCACCTTAGGAATGGCGACCTGAGGTTGTTGCTGCTGATGGAGCTACAGGGCACTCAAAATGTTAGTTTTTGAATTGTCCTTTATCCCAAATGCTGGGGGACAGGAGCACTTCAGATCTGGGATATTTTTTGATTAGGGATATATACTCCGATATTTTGGGGGACATTACCTGGGTCTACATGCAATATTATAGTTTTCATGTCTTACATGCATAGCCTCCAGGAAATTCTATGGAATATTTTTAGTGCATCCCACTTAGACTGCAATCCAACCCAGGAGCTCAGATGAGAAATTCTCCACATACGCCACGGAGCCTCGGAAGTTCGGGGTTTTGGAGTGAGGGTCAATATGCTAATTGGAAATATCTTGTGAGCTTCAGGGAGGCAAAGCAGACAAGGAAGGTCTGGGAAGGAGTGGGACTAAAGGCTAAGTGTGCACTGACAGGGACATTTACCCAAAAGGTCTCCACGTGTGTGATCTCAAAAGCCAGCAGGGCAGGCAGCAAGATAAACACTTCCTCCCTTTCACCCCCATTCTTCACGGTGCTCACAATCGGGTTCTCTTATGTGCACCTCCTACTGGCTACATCCTGGGTCTAGCTCAGTACAGGCCTCTTGGTCATACTATGCTTCTCTCGTACAATTGTCCTTCAGAGGTTTTAAATTCCCTGCTCATTGTATCTCCTCATCCCCCTCCCCCATGGTATGTACCTGAGTAGCATTTAAATTTTTTTTAAAAGTTCTCTCTGGTTCCTCAGAATATTCTGGTCAGGGGCACATAGTGCATGGCCGAGTGACATAGAGAACGTTGAAGCGAACACACTAATTTCATTCCAGGACATGTTCTGGTTCAAGTGACCCAGGTTCAGACATGCTCCTTCCCATATACGTAAAGTGAGATAACCATGTCTGCCTCCCAGGGTTATTATGAGACTAACACTGAGAAGGTGGATTCAAAATGCTTAGCAAGTAAATGTCTAGTGTCCAGCCGATGGGAGGGTATCGTATTGTCACGTATCGACAATAGGTGGAATCTCAGGGATGACTTCCAAAAGGCCACAAGCCTAGTTCTCAAACTCGAGACACTTAACTTGCTTTCCATCATTACAATGAGAGAATGACTTAGACTGATAGAGAAAAAACAAACAAACAAACAAACAAACAAAAAACCAACCCCAAACCAACAGAAATGCTGACTAAGTGACCTTATTTCACATCAAAGGTTGTAAGGGAAAATATTGGCTGACGATGGAGAGGGAACTAAAACCTCAAAGTCACCGAAGAGATGTAAGGAATGGTGAATGACAAGGGGCTTGGCTGGAAAGTGATCTGGACAGCGAAAATTTATAAGTAAATGTGACTGTTGGCTGAGTGTTCCCTAATGCCGCCACATCATTGTATTTGAGCAGGGTGGCAAGCATAACCTCAGAAATATACACCGAACTATTTCTAGACGGAACCACAGGGTCCTAGACTCTGCTTTGAAGCAATCAGAGGCCAAGGTGGGAGGGGACGCCCAGAACAAGCGTGACCAACACCAGTTAGTGTGACTAGTGGGAGATGGGGGGGAGGCTCGCAGCTCTCATCCACCTCTGAGATTTTTCAATATTAAAAAGAGAAGGGGCTGGGGATTTAGCTCAGTGGTAGAGCGCTTGCCTAGGAAGCGCAAGGCCCTGGGTTCGGTCCCCAGCTCCGGAAAAAAAGAACCAAAAAAAAAAAAAAAAGGCGCAAGGCCCTGGGTTCGGTCCCCAGCTCCGAAAAAAAAAAAAAAAAAAAAAAAAAAAAAAAGAAAGACAGAAAAATTTTCCTTTCTCTTTGAAAAAGTCACTTGGAGCATCACTGATGTGAAGGATCTGACACGTCCCCCTTGGCACTCGCCGACAAACGCAATGCTGAAGACTCAAAGCCCTCCTCACGGTTGGAAATAATTTGATATTTCACTTTTAACTTTAGCCAGAAAAAAAGAAAGAAATTTGCTGCGCTCCCACCGAATTAGCACTTGAGACGTGCATGGTGAACGCCCCGCAGCCTACGGGAGAGTTTACGTTCAGTTAATGAGCAAACTGTCGTTTGGTTTTGGCAGAGCTCACCTTTGGCACGCTTCTCTTGGTAATGCTATTTGTTGACTAGTCCTATTAGCTGAATTTTAACTTTTGCTACAGAAGCTATTTCTTTCCTGCTACTTAAGTTTGCCAAGAGGCAAATACAAGATGGGCTATGGCAAGGTCCTTTCGTTTGCCCTCAAAAGCATGCTGGTGGCTCTAGAGACCAGGAAAGCCATCCTGGGATAGTTCTTTAGGCCATAGACTCCATCTGCTGAGCTCTTTCTTGTCCTGAAGGCCTGCTTCGCCTTACATCCGTCACATTTCTTTGAGGCAGGCTGTCTGCGTGCAGCTCTGGCTGGCCTCGGACTCATTCCACAGACCAGGCTTTCTGTGAATTCACAGAGATCCACCAGGCATTCGCCATTGTTCTAGCATCTGAGGGGGTTTTGCAACTGACTTTGAAGCACCACAAAACACACTTAACTCTTCTAGCGAGCCAAGAGCTGGAGCGTAGGCACGAGTGTCCAAATGGAAATAGGCCTTATCAAGACAGGCTTATACGAACTCAAGGGAAAGAAGGAAAAGGAAGGAAGGAAGAGGAAAGAGGAAAGGGAGGGAGGGATTTCCTGGCATGCAGACTTAGGCCTTTAGTTTCAGCACTCAGGAGGTAGAGACAGACCCATCTCTAGGAATTCAAGGCAGCTTGGTCCAGGACAGCCAGGGCTATAGAGAGGGGCTCTGTCTTAAAGTAATAAAATAAAATAAAATAAAATAAAATAAAATAAAATAAACAAAAGGGAAGAACACAGAGGGGGATGGGAAGAAGAAAGCCCTATAGTTATGGTGTTCCTTGCTCACAGCTTAGGGGAAGATCAGAAGATGTTGAGTATCTTTTCCTAAAAACGATTACCACACCAGGCCAAGGCTTTCTGATTAGAGGCACCCAGGAAGCCCTGACAGACAAAACGATCTGGAGTCCTTGGTAGCAACCTCTTTCTTCCAAATGGCTATGGTCTCCGATTCCTGTCTAACTTCTCTACTGGTACTGTGCCCTGGGGTAGACTGTAGGACATGTTGTCATCACTGCTACTGAAAGGACGGAGAACGCTCCCCAGTGCCCAGATGAATCTCCAATGTGTATGAAACGACTGTCCAGAGCCTTGGTCTTCCTCTGGGAAGCTGAGGCCCTAGGCCAGTGAACACTTACATTCTAGTTTATCCTGAGGCCTCCCGGTCTCTATCAGGGACAAGTAACACACGACATCCTTCAGGTACACTATGGGGGCATCGGAGCTTGAAGCCAGAGCATTAGGTTCTCCCCATGGGGCTGCAGCCTCTAGTTCTTCAGATGGTACTTGTGTCTTGATCAGTTTTGATTCTGAAAGACAAAAGGGGGACATCTAGGACCTTCATGCTAGTAAACGATATCCTGCCTATGGTCCCTTCCTTCTCATGGTTGAGGCGAGACTGTTCTGTGGGTGACTTAAGGAATGCAATCGGGGTTGGGGATTTAGCTCAGTGGTAGAGCACTTGCCTAGGAAGCTCAAGGCCCTGGGTTCGATCCCCAGCTCTGAAAAAAAAAACCAAAAAAAAAAAAAAAAAAAAAAGAATGCAATCGACAGACATTGTGGGATGTGGCCGCAGAAATCCAGTCTGCAGTTATTTTCTAGGAAAATTTTTTTTTATCAATTTTGACTCATTTAAGGCTTTATTTCCTTGCAGAAAGTTTGTTCGTTTTCAGAATTTCCAGGAAAGATGGCAGTGAATCCTGGCGATGAAACAGTGAACGAAAATATCGTTTACCGTACGCTCCAAATACTTAATTTGCAGATGTGACTCTGGATGGGCTTCTGCCACATCCGAACCCTTTCTTGGTGGGGAGCTACTGAAGCCTTGAGTAAGCACAACGTTCTCGGTGGATGTATGCTGTTGACGTCAGCCAGCCATGTCAAGGATGGATGTCTCACACCATGGGAGTGACAAAGCCTTCCCCAGGTGAGGCTCAGAGGGATGGTGAAGGCTTCCTCTGGTCCACGAATGAACGATAATGTATGCAGGAAATGATCTCGGTAGCTCCTCCCACCATGTTTACTGCCTGAAGACTGCACCATTTTAGAGACTGCTTCTACTGAGTTAGTGAAGCCCATCTCCTTGTTCAGCAGTATATAATAGTCCTGCCTTCTCGTTTGTCTGATGTAATGATCCCACCTCCCTGTTCAAGTGTATATAATAAACAGTTCGCTGATCTTCCAGGGATGCTGTGGCTTCCCCATCACAGCCTAAATTCTCTAATCCAGCTTTCTGCATCCCTGTGACTGTCATTTCTTCATTTTCATCCCATCACTGTCCCAGGTAGGTCTGTCTCTGTCATGCAAGGACATGGTATGTCATAAAGTTCTACAAATATACTTAATGACCAATGAAGAGATTGACCTCTAAGAGGAAAAACTCTACTGACAATCCATTCTCAGAAAGTAGGAAACTTTAACTACCAAGAAAGTGCAGAAAGGGACTTGCTATATGCTCCACAAGGGAAAGTTTCCCTCATACTCTGCCCCCCAGACCAGAAAATATAAAGTTCATTGTCAACAGGACACGAGGAGTTTTATATCACTATGTGAATTCTATTCTCTGAGGTACATTTTTCTCTTAGCATTGTTACTATGAAAGTAACAGGAAGTCCACCAGAAATCTCTTCATACCCAGTAGGATGCATAACACACAGGAAGCACCTGACCGTGAGATAAAGGTGCCAGTAGGCAGACCAATGTAGGCACTGTGAAGTCAAGAAGCAATAAGTGCCAATAGACAGAGGCAGAGGCAGCCTCCGTGGCACCGACTGCTGGGGAAGGCAGTATCACCACACGCTGTTCAGAGAACCAAAGAGCCACATGCTGGAAGGGAGCATTGACCTCAAGACAGCAGAACCGAGAGAGAAGAAGGCTACCCGTCATGTAGCCCGTCATGGGCTGTGAGGTAGAAAGGAGTCAGCTGTCATTCATAATGGCAGGTCTCTGACCTACAGAGGGCCCATGAAGAGACCAAGATGGAGCCTAGAAGACACAGAAAGGAAATTTCACCCACAAGTCCCAGAGGACCAGGTGTTTGCAGGTAATTTTCTATTGCACAAGACACTAGGATGAGGTAACAGAAGTAGTGATGTGGGGCGACTGAGATGAGATTACTAACACAACCAAACTACCAAGTCATCCTGGGAAGAAAGGCTATGGAACGCCATTAACAGTGATGCAGAAGACAGATGGCCCTCTGCATGGGGGTTCCAGGACCCCGGATTACTACTGTGTGCTCAGGTTATCCATCCATTAAAGCACCGTCGACAGCTTCCACTTTGTCTCCAGCACAGAGTCTCATGGACAGAAGAAGCCTCGAAAGCAAAAGTTTAGAGGACAACGTCTTTCAAGTAGGACCCCTGAGAAAATGGAAGACAAAGGAGAGGTGAGACGCCCCCGGGACGGCCACCTCTGAGCATTTGGAAGACCTTCCCACGTTGTACCAAGGGAGGGGGATCCTGGCATTCTTGGTGAATTGAGGAGCAGATGGGAGCCTGGGAGCCCACAGTGGTTCCATGTAAGACTGGAGCCCAGGGAGCCACACAGACACTAACCCAGAGACATGTAGAAGGCTCCCTTACAACCAGCGCAGACACCTCCACTTCTGCTTAAGTGGTCAATGTTCCTCCCCGGTGAGGAAACTGCCCTGAGGCTCATATGATAACAGGACCTGATGCCCTCTTCTGGCATGTAGGTGTATATGCAGATACAGTGCTCATAAACAAACAAACAAATATCTTTAAAAAACCAAAACCAAACAAAACAAAGAATACTACCCAAGCTATTTTAAAGGAGCTGTATTGCTTCAAGGCCCAAATCAAAGACATCACAAGAGAAGAGGGAAGATTTCAATATTCTTCATGGCGGAGATGCAGAAGCTGTACAATGTTAACTACGACAATGTTATAGTTTCCTATAAACTGAAGTGTGCAGCGTGAGTGCTGGAACGTTACACCTAGCCTTGCGTTCTAAGGTGTTTCCCCAAGGGGAACATGTTCTCCCCGCCACAGCTTACGGAAGAATATTTACAACAAGATTGTAATTCTCCCAAACTGGAGACTAACCAAAGGTCCCTGCCCCCAACAAGTGAGATAATCACGGAAACTGAAATACTAATGAACAACTGAAACATGTTGACTAGTAATACACACAGTCGATTAAACGTCAAAATGACGATGTCCAACAAGAGGAGAGCCAAGGAAGGAAACCCTGCATGAGTCTGCTCACACAGAGCCCAGATGGTGCAGGGACCGTCGGAGTGATGGAAGGCAGATCACAGGCTGCCTGGGAAGGGGCAGGGCTGGAGAAAGGCTGCATCGAGAAATCGCTCAGAGAGGGTGGATGTGCTCATTGGATGTGCTCATTCTCCTGCCTGCCACTGGCTTCTTGCGAATGCGTACGCACTCCGGGAGTGTTTGATCTCACACTTTGAATGTGCAATTTATTTTATGCTGACTACAGTTCAGAGCTATGTAAGAAGAACACGACTCCATTTTTTTTTTGTCCCCTGAAGATGGCTGGATTGGTAGAGTTCTGGGTGGATCGTGAGGCACAGCTCTCATTCATAACAAAATTGGGTTTACTCCTGCGTGGAGACGCTCCGACCCAGGAGGTCTGACCATATCACCCCATTAGTGTCTCTCCTCATGTTTACACATGTAGAATTCTATGTGGGGGCTGCAGGCTGTGTCATCTGCCACCCTATTACTTGCCAGGGTTGATTCAGCTCATCTGGCTGGCTAGACGGGTGTCCCCTTCCTCCCTCGCCACTCCATGGGCATCCCTCCCGAAGCCACGCACTCAGTCTGAAGAGGGTGATCTTCCCTGAATAAAGGAGGACCGGTCTTTGGTCAAGGGTAGACAAGTAGCTGGGTCCTCCTGCTAGGACCTCCAAACAAGCTCTCAAGATCCACATGTGAAATGTCCAAACCTCCAGTCATCTGATACATCCCTCAGCGACCGAGACAAACAGCTTCTTCTACACCACCCAGCTCTCGCCCAGCCCCCTGCTGTAAACCCCTCCATCAAAGTCGCCTGCCTGTTCTGTGTTTGCTTGCGGTCTCTGTGGTACTGGTTGACTTCCAGCTGTGGCAGGGAAGAGAGTTTTGGGACCCTAGCCGTGGGTTTGCACTAAATGGTGGGTGACTTGCTCAGGTAGGCTTACTCTCCAGACTCAACCTGCGTTTGTTTAAGCCTATTAAAGGAGGCCATTGCATTACAACCGAGGTCAAGCGAAAGTAACAAATCTAAGTTCAAAATTATATATGGTCTAGTCCTAATTATGTAAGAAACCTACTGAAAAAAACATACGAGGTCATACACATTTAACTCCAAATATGGTTGAGTTCAATTTTCTTTTTCTTAAAGATGAAAACAATTTGGAGCAGTTCAGGTTTGTAGCAACAGTAGTGGAAGGTACGGAGATTCTGTTCACGTGCCCTGTGGCTCCCTGGGTCCACATACGGTCACGATCAACCTAAACATTGCTGTCTGTGTCCTAACTGGTGGCCCTTCACCGACACACCCTTGTCACTCACAGCCTGCGGCCGATAGCAGTGATCACTGGTGGAACTGTGTGTCCCGTGGGTCTGCACTGAGGCGGAGGCCACAGGCCCATCACTGCAGCACGGAGCAGAGGAACCGCGCTACCCCACCATTGCTCTGGGCTCGGGAATCCATCTCTTCGCCCCGGACTCAGAGCACCACCAATCTTTGTTATCTGTATGGTTCATTGTTTCTCTCTTTTAAGGGGATTTGAAGGTTAGTTCAAGCTGTCTACAGTGTGAGTATACTACTTTTATAACTGGGAAAACAAAGCAAAAAACCCCAAACAAAACCCACAGTATTTCTTTTAGATACTCAGTTTGTGGACTGGTGAGAAATCTCAATAGATTAAGAAATCGAAAACCCCAAGGACCAAAATTCTTCCTTATTGTATCCTGAGCTGACACGATGACGGTGACTCTGGGGGGCTTTTAGTCAAAGCATCCTGTGACAGAGTCATCCTGCCCCTCCTGGGAAGAGGGAGCTGAGGTGGGCTGTGCTACAGCTAAGTATAGAAAGTGCTGTGATTGGTGGAGGCCGTATCCGTGGGCTGTGCTACATCTGAGTGTAGAAAGTGCTGTGATTGGTGGAAGTCATGTCAATCAGAACCTAGCCTCTTGAGGTTTCTACTTGAACAATGGGAAAAGGCTGGGGTTTCCCAGTCAGATGGCCCAATCGCGATTCCAGGACTTGGCTATTGTAGGAAGGGGATCTCTACGAAGCATCTATCTGGTCCCAATTCTTAGTTTTGGTAAACAGAGGCATTAATTAAGCCATGTATTGATGGAGACCTAGCAGAAAGCAGATCATTCTTCTTTAAAGCTCCAGCTTTAAAAAAAAGAAAAACTTTAAATATCTCCCTGGGTCCCCAATTAGATAATTGCCTTTCATGATTTTAACCTGTAGGGCCTGGTGTTTTTCTTCACCATAAACAGGCGAAATGGTGCCTGACAAATCAATTCTCCAGGAGGAAGGAAGTCTGTGGAAGTTTCTCTTTGAGAATGACAGACCTGTTGAGAATGAGAAAGGCCATGTCCAGCTCCAGCAACATCACGTGACCTCTGGTACTGTCACATGACCTCCCACCTGTGACCGTCCTTCTTTGATGCTCACTCTTCGGTCACTAAAACAAACTCTGCCCGTGTTATTTTGGGCCTTAAAGCGTGAAATGGAACTCAAAGATTCCTCTGGAAGTTCCAAATACCCGGTTAAGAAGATCAGGCTGCATGCCTCCTTGCTGGGAGATTAAAAATCTCAAAGCCTTGCCCTCTGCTTCCTGCTGGGAGAATTTTTCCTGTCAGAATTATCCACCAGGACAGCGATATCTACCCTGGACTAGTAGAGCTGATGCAGCGCTGGCAAGATGGAGTGAGCCCACAACCCTGAAGAGCCTTGTCCTGCGGCTGTCACCGAAGCGATCGGGAAGACCCGGATTCTGAGCCCCACAGGCTGCCTTGACAGCCTTCCATTTCTGAAGCGTGCTCTGATTCCCATGTGTAATGTTATTTTTCTCTTCTCCCTCGCCGCAGTCTCCCATTCTCTCCTGCTGTCTCTTTCCAGTTCTTCTCCCTCTCCCCTGCCTCCTAAAGAATTTACTTTTATTATTTTAAATTATGTATAGTGTGCGTGTCTACACATGGATATGTGCTTGTGAGCATCTATGCCCTATCTGATCCTCTGGAGCCTAGGTATAGCCACCTGATGTGGGCGGTAGACGTGAACCTTCCTCTAAAGAGCCCTAGGTGCTGTTAACCACTGAGCCATCTCTGTACTCTCTCCCTCTTCTTTTTAGATGAAGCCTCCATGTTGCCTAGGCTGGCCTTAAACTCAGGGGCTCACAGGAGCTTCTCACCTTTGCCCCCTAAAAGTCGAGAGTACAGCATCTGGCTCCACGGTGAATTTAAGAACAATAACAACAAACCCAAACTAACTTACCAGCCCTTCCGCCAAACACTGAAAGCTTTAAAATGCTTCTAGTTTCCCTCTTGGGACCAGACTGATCAGGGTTGTAGCTAGTGCCCACTGGAAGGGGCTCTCATCCTAGGTCTCTGCTGAAATCGATACTTTTCTCATTTAGCTGTAGAACTCTTACCTACTTTGTCTGACACATAATTGAAAAATGGGACGGAACCACATCCTTGATCCTCAGCGTTCATCCCAAGAGGTGGGATCCACCTTTGTACGTGTATAAATTGTTTCAACAACAAGATCCCATGCAGTAAACACCAGCTGACTTGGAGTCTTTGTATTTGGAACCACAAGAGCAAAGCGCAGAGTCCACAAGTTCATTAGATCAGGATGCTAAGCTGGCCCAGCAGGAGACTGAGGCTGCAGACTCCCAGAGAGTCTGGCTGACTGGAATGGGCTAAGAAACAGTGTTCATCTAGAGCAGTGAGTCTTTGGGGGATGGGGCAATCCTTTCGCAGGGGTTTCCTAAGACCATTGGAGAACACGGTATTTACATTACAATTCATAATGGTAGCAAAGTTACAGTTATGAAGCAGCGATGAAAATGATTTTATGCTGTGTGTGTGTGTTTGGTGCGTGTGTGCGTGTGTGTGTGTGTGAGTGTGTGATGTGTGTATGTGTGTGTATGGTGTGTGTGAGTATGTGTGTATGTGTGTGTGTTGTGATGTGTGAGTGTGTGTGTGTGTGTGTGTGTGTGTGTGTGTTGTAGGGTCACCACAACATGAGGAACTGTATTAAGGAGTGGTAGCATTAGGAAGGTTGAGAACCACTGCTCTAAGTGTTGATATCATTGAGCATTTACTATGGGGCCAGGCACTGTTCTAAACCTTTAGACAATGGCTAACTCATTCAACTTGCATAACAATGCTTATTACCAGCCTGTTCTACCGAGGGGACAGCAAAACAGACTTCGCCCAAACACATCCACGGCTATCCGCTATAGGTAACGACGGAGCTGGGAGTGAGGTCCGGATTCTTAGCCAATGTGTTTTATTGCCTGATCCAGTTTGGGTGGCAATTGAGAGGCCATTTTTATTGGATATGAGAGCAAATGCCAGGGATGGTGAGCATTGCTCTTTCTAGTGCCTGGGTCTGTCCAGAGCCCAGGGAAGTGGCTTCTCATTTATAAACACATCAGGGAAGGCTCCAGATCTGCTGCGTCAGAGTTGGGTCAACGGACTGCAGCAGCTCCACTGTGTACTAACGGACTTGGCACCTTTGCACGGAGCAAACCGCCTGGTTTGCACCTCGCCTCCTTGCTGCGTGCAGGAATTTGATCAGGGATTTGAGGTCGCACAGGTCGGAATTGACTCCCCAGCCCCACA
Organism: Rattus rattus; assembly: GCF_011064425.1. Taxonomy (NCBI): domain Eukaryota; kingdom Metazoa; phylum Chordata; class Mammalia; order Rodentia; family Muridae; genus Rattus; species Rattus rattus. Next base: position 7,263,693 of record NC_046157.1, read on the forward strand.
AGTCTCTTTGGCTCTGTTATGTGATGGAAGCACCATAAATGTGAAGTCAGAGGAAAGGAAATAAGCAGGTACCCAGCCGACAGCTCTTCAAAACCAACGTTTGCTGGCTCCTTTGGGCAACTATTAGAAACCGTCTAACTTGTTAAAAATGACGTATGCATTTCTTTTTCTTAAATTAAAATTTAACTTAATTTTATGTGTGTGTGTGTGTGTGTGTGTGTGTGTGTGTGTGTGTGTGTGTGTGTGTGTTTTCCTGCATGCATGCCTGGTGCCTGCCTGTGGAGGCGAGAAAAGGAAACCAGAAAGTCCCACACCATTGTGAGCTGGCATGCGGGTGCTACTATTCCAACAAGGGTGCTTAGCCTGAGTAGCCAGTGCTCTTAACTGCTGGAGTGTCCCTCCAGCCCCCCCATTTGCACTTTCTGTTGTTCAGTCAGGATGTACTCTTACACACCTGCCCTACCCTCTCCAGCCATTCACTGGTAAGATACAGAATCATGCATGCTTCTGCCTGCGAGCCGTATCTTAGCAAACTCCCCTTCCCAGGCCCCTGGAGGGGGCTCCTCCCCACCCTAGCAAAGACACTTGTCGGGAGTAAACATCTGGCAACCTGTCCCAGGTCTTGACCTGCTCTGTTCCAGAACAAGGGAGGTAAGAACCTTTACTGAGCGGTAGAATCCCTCAGTTACATGGATAAAAAGGAATAGAGAGGCAAAGATTAAAACAGAGACAGAAGGAACACCCATTCAGAGCCTGCCCCACATGTGGTCCATACATATACAGCCATCCAATTAGACAAGATGGATGAAGCAAAGAAGTGCAGGCCGACAGGAGCCGGATGTAGATCGCTCCTGAGAGACACAGCCAGAATACAGCAAATACAGAGGCGAATGCCAGCAGCAAACCACTGAACTGAGAATAGGACCCCCGTTGAAGGAATCAGAGAAAAAGAACTGGAAGAGCTTGAAGGGGCTCAAACCCCATATGAACAACAATGCCAAGCAACCAGAGCTTCCAGGGACTAAGCCACTACCTAAAGACTATACATGGACTGACCCTGGCTCCAACCTCATAGGTAGCAATGAATAGCCTAGTAAGAGCACCAGTGGAAGGGGAAGCCCTGGGTCCTGCCAAGACTGAACCCCCAGTGAACGTGATTGTTGGGGGGAGGGCGGCAATGGGGGGAGGGTGGGGAGGGGAACACCCATAAAGAAGGGGAGGGAGGGGGGTTAGGGGGATGTTTGCCTGGAAACCGGGAAAGGGAATAACACTCGAAATGTAAATAAGAAATACTCAAGTTAATTAAAAAAAAAAAAAAAAAAAGGAGCTGACGCTTAGTCCCTCCTCCTCCCCAACCTCAGGTCCCACTGTCTTACCGGTGTCTGGAGCGCAGGCAGCATCCGCTTTGGCAGTGCTCTCCGCATTAGAATCTAGGGAACAAAAGAGCAGCGTAAAGGCCAGTCCACGTCCCCCAGACTCTTAGAGGGGCGTGCAGGGAACCTTCCCGTGGGTTCTGGTTCATGAAGCTTGTATTCGTAACCCAGGATTACTGTCAGCTTGGCTCATGGTCTCTGAAACTCCAGTAAGACCCTGGCCACGACTTCCTGTCCCCTGACAGTCCCTGATTAGTCCTGGCTGGGACGTGTGCCAAACGTGCTCTAACTGTGGACCGAAGCCTCCTTGAAAGGCTCTTCTTTTTCTGCCACATGCTAGTTTGTGGCCCCTCTTGCCCCATTCTATTCTCTGACCCTGGGTGGTGACAGAATGGCCCCCTCTTTATCCCTCTTGCTGAAGGACTCACCAGACACAAGTTCCAGTGAGGGTTTAGAAACAGAGGAGTCCCTACCCCTTAGTCTCCCTTCTGCTCCCTCCTTAAGGAAGTTACTATGCTCTGGTGCCCCTTTAAGTGTGCTGCTTGTGCCCGTTGCCAAGGGTTACAGCTGTTCAGCATCCTCCCGTCTTGGGGAAAGCTGGACCTTGTACCTGAGACATTGGGCTCACTACTGCTGGCCCCCTCCTTTGGGTGGTCAGGTGTCTCTTGTCTGGGCTTCTGGCTGAAGGCCAGGAAGAGGTTTGTGCTCAGTGGCTGAGGAAGATCCACCTCCAGGTATGCCCTCATGAACAGCTTGAAGACATCATAGCTAATGGGCTGAGGAGGGCAAGAAGAGAGAAGTCAATAGCAGGAAGGGAGAGGCTGCTGAAGGAGAGAAAGGGAACAGGGTGATGGCTGGTGAGGCAGGCCAATGGGAGTGATGGAAGTGAAGGGGTTGGTAGGGGCAGGAATGAAAAGACAGGGGGGAGACAGAGAGTCCAAGGAACAGGAGACGGGGGTGGGACAAAGACAAGGAAAACATGGAGGCTGGCTGTCAGACACAGTAGCAGAGTAGGGTTCTGTAATAGGTTATGCTTTGGTCTAGGTTTGGATTAAAAGTGGGGGTGATAGCCCCCCTGAGACTCAGGGACTACTGTGAAAGAAGAGAGAGTCTAAGAGTCAGATGTTGGTTCACAAGAGTAAAACACTGCTCTTCGGACATTACAGGTGTCACTAACTCAGTAGCCATGGTTGCCTGCCCAAGACCTGCGTAGGATACAGCCAGTTAATGTTGCAGACCTGAGAGGAGATGGGCTCATGCGTCCTCACCCTAGCGAAGGAGGTACAGACAGTTGTTGGCGTGTTGGGAAGTAAGTCAATTTTCATTAAAGGTGTGGTCCCCAGTAGGTCTACCACGCTTCTGTGAATGGTCCTACACCCATGAGTATATGAGCAGCACAAGCTAGACTTCGTAGGTCATCAAGCAATAGAGAACACAATGCTGCAAAGGGGGAGGGGAGGAGGGAGGACCTCAGAGGAGTTAGCGGGAGGAGTAGGGATGAGTATAACCAAAACATACCGGATGTAAGTATGAAATTCTCAGAGGATTAGCAAACCGCATAAAGGTTAAAAGGTGGTCTTCATAAATAATGAGCTCTACGGATCTGCCTTTGCCTAGGCACATGTGAAGGTCTATGGACCAGAGATTCAGTCAGGGCTTGAAAATTCTGGTTAAGATGAAGAAGGATGAGGTAGAGAGCAGGATGGAAAGAAATGTCCTTTTGTGCTTATCGTGATGCGGTTTTCTGATTCTTGGGGTCAGGTCTCAGAAAACAGGAGAGGCTGGGGAGTAAAGGGCAGGCTCAGCCCTGGAGTGCTTATGCAATTCTCATTTTCCCTAGACAGATCCCGCGATCAAAAGCAATTGTGTGCGTCTGGCTCAGCTGTGACCCAGAATGTGTCATTGTGACGGCTTCGGGCATCGAGGGAAGCAGGAAGCTAAGGACGGAAGGCAGAAGCAGGGGGCATGGCAGAAACTAGATGCTGTCCCTGTTGTGTCTCTCTCAGAACAGCCTGGCATCTGGTCCCAGGCTTTGAGCATCCACACCCTCAGCAAACACTCACCAACAATGACAACAACAGTTTGCTGGGAGTCATCGCTCGCTGGCTTGCGCTTTCATGGCGCTGGAGCGTCGTCAAATCACAGAAGCTTCTGGAAACCATTTGAGGTGCTGGCTGTTGTGCTGCTTCTGTGCATAATAATGGCCAGGAGGATAGAATCCCGTTTTTGGAAACCTACTTGGTGCTGTCTGGCAAATGCTGATAGCATTTACATGTTCTAGGGTTTCGGTAAGCCTTCTCAGAATCAGGAGCCGACTCACATGTGTGGAGTCAGGTATGGGCTCCTCTGGGAACTCACGACCGTTCTCTGCTTAGTCCAGACTCAGAGAACCCAGCACATGGATGATCGATATTTACTGTGACAGCGATTTGGCTCTCTGTGTCCCTTTTCTGTCCCAAGTCTCTGAGGATTGGCTGCATCTTCTGCCTGTCTCTGGAGCTTTAATTTTTCAAAGTCTACTTTTAATGATGGCTCATAAACGCTTTAACCTGCCTTCTAGCTCACCATCCACCAGAGGTAATGAAACGAAAAGAAAGGATAAGGGGAAGGTGGACCTGTTTGGAAATGGTTCTTTGGAGCAAATCGCATTTGTGTTGTCAGGGAATCAGTAACGGATTCCCTGACAGAAACAGTTCATGGATACACTAGCAGTCCAGTTCGGTATGGCGAAAGCGGCGGCAAAACCTAGCACGAAGAGTCAGGCCCCAGCAGAAGCAGCACAAGTCAGCAGGAGAGAGCAGGATCACCAGGAACACCAGGAAAAGTTCTCAGGTGTGCCTCTCTCAACTAAGCCAAGATTAACAAAGCCTCAAGACCAAGAAGCATTTGACTAGGTAAGCAAGCCAAGCTCAGCCTGTGTCATTGTCTGATGCGTCCTAATTATACTCCCTCTAAACACCACGTGTCCTCCATGGGCCTGGTCTCACCACGTGTCTTGTCTTAGCACACGAGTCTGTCTCAGCTGACATCACTCTGCCAATCAGCCTGAGCTGCCAGCACACCACCAGAAGCTTTTTTTTGTGTATTTCTCTCCACGGAGTCTTGACAAAAGGACCTCAGCTACACAATGTAAGGTGGACCAATACATATGTGTCGTTAGCGGGCCCTTCCATGCGCTCGCTTTAGCAGAACATCCTTTTACCTATGTCTACTTCAAGAAAACACTCACTCCTTCAAATGCTTGCCGCAGCAAACACCATCCCACACAACTGACTTTCCAAAGAACCCTTACGTTTGCACTTCATGTCTCTCTCTGTATCTACAGTATCATTACCTCAGGCCACCGTCTGCTTACATTCTCAGCTCCTTCCCAGGACACAGCATCAAAGTCACTTCCTCTCCTCTCCAGGTGTCACCGTCCTCTACGACCTTGCTTCTGTCCTCACTGTCTCTGATGGCATCTTCCATCGTTTGATTGTCTCCTACCAGCAAGCGCTTTGTCCTGAGGAATCCTTCCTCCCTTCACCTTTGATTTCTGCAAAGAACCCGCATTGGCCTTCCTTTCACAGTGAACTCCATTCTGCTTGGGTTCCTGCCTCTTGCCCGTGAACTTCCTTCCTCGGAGGTCCTGAGCATGGATGTCCTCAACCCAGCTGTCTAGTTCCATTCTTGGGCTGTTATGAACAGGACAAAAACAAGCATGGTGTGCAGAGTCCCCCTGTGACGGATATGGAATCCTCTGGGGATGTGTGCAGGCGTGCTGTGGCCAGTCCACTCAGCCAAGCCCCACCTCTGCTCTCAGGCATGTGATGCTCTGTGAACTTCAGCAATTGTCAGTGCCTGACCAGAAGAGCTCGAGTTCTAAGCCTCCCTGGCCTCCTCCTTCGTTGGGACCCTATTCCTGACTGTCATTTCTGCTAATACCAATGATACGGCTCCAAACTCAGCTTTGACCTCTCAGTGACCTAGAACTGGGTCTTGTCCCTTCACCTGGCATAATTAGTTCCTTTGCAGTAGCTGCCACACACACATATGCCCATTCTAGGTCCCTTGTACCATTACCAGAGTCTGACTCCATTTTCACGTATTTTAGCCAGATCATTGCAGTGTCTCTTTTCTTATAAACTTACTTATTTAAAAGAATTATCTTATGTGTCTCAGTGTTTTACCTGCATGCGCATATGTGTGGCAAGTGTGCGTCTCATACTTATGGATGCTAGAAGAAGGCATCAGATATCCTGGATCGGGAGTAACAAGTTACAGATAGTCCTGGACCACCGTGTAGAAGCTGAGACTAAAGCCTGGGTCCTCTGTGAGAGCAACACGTGCTGTAAACGCCAAGCCATCCTTCCAGCCCCTGCAACACCACTGAAGGCATCTGTGTTTCCCCTTCCTCTGTTGCTCCTCCCGTCTGCTATACTCAGTCCTGTCACGTTGGTTTCCCCAAAGCACGACTGCGAGACGATTGATTTCCTACTCAAAAAGTCTCCGCGGCTTCTGATTGCCCATGGGAGTTGAGAGCTGCTTCTGCATGACCGATCTCCTGTGTTGTACGACATAACATGCGTACAGAACAGAAGCTCAGGTGAACCCACGGGAATAGAAATAGAAGATTAAACATATATTAATAGATGGGTAATGTTGCTATAGTCCAGTCTGTCATCCGAGGTACTTATGTGTTTTCTGGGACCTTTGGAATTCAGAACCTTGTCTATAATTCCACTCCGGCTAAGGTGTGGGCTCACTTCAAACTCCCTGCCCATCTCCCATTTTCTCTTGTTCTCTGTTACGTGTAACTACATATCCTGTCTGCCCAGTCCCCTAGCTTTTTCCTGAGTAAGCTCCGCAACCCACCTCTTTCTTTAATTGTTAAAATTCTGCGATGCTTCAAAGCCCAATCCAGGTGTCTCCTCTGCCTGAAACCCGGTGTGTGGGATTTTGTGCATCAGAATTTCTTTAATGTGCACTTTGGTTCCTGCCTTTGAAACTCATGCATGCTGTTCTGGATTAATATAGCTAGTTGTTGTGACACGTTCTCAGACTGGATCTGGAACTCCTGCGTGATGATGAGAGTCTCATTTCATTTTCCTGAACCATTCATCCAAGTACTTCCCAATAGATATTGGCTTCAGAGTTGGGACACATTAAAGGAATGGCCTGCTGGAATCACACACACACACACACACACACACACACACACACACACACACACACATAATGATGTGGGGTCTAAATATATACATATATATATATATATATGGATATATGGGAGGAGATGGAGGGAAGGGGGAAAAGAGAGAGAGAGAGAGAGAGAGAAGACAGACACAGACATACAGATAGAAAGACAGAGAGACAGATAGAGAGATAGAGGGAGAGAGAAAGACAGAGACAGAGACAAAGAGAGAGAGACAAACAGGGGTAGAGACGGATAGAAAGACAGAAAGACAGACAGACATAGACACATACACACAGATAGAGAGAGGAAGAGAGAGGGGTAGGGGTAGAGACACAGAGAGAGACACACATACATACACAGAGAAAAAGAGATAGGGAGAAAAAAGAGGGAGAGAAAGGGAGGGAGGGAGGAAGGGAGAGAGAGAGAGGAGAGAGAGACAGACAGACACAGAGAGAGGAGAGACAGACACAGACACATACACACAGAGAGATAGAAAGACAGAGAGATAGAGAGATAGAGAGAGGGAGAGATAAATACAGAGACAAAGAGAAACCTAGAGACAGACAGACAGAGGTAGAGACGGATAGAGAGACAGAAAGACAGACAGACACAGACACAGACACACAGAGAGGCAGAGAGGGAAAGAGAAGGGTGGAGGTAGAGACAGAGACACACACACATACATACACGGGGAAAAAGAGATAGGTAGAAGAAAGAGGGAGAGAAAGGGAGGAAGGGAGGAAGGGAGGGAGAGAGGGAGAGAGAGAGAGAGAGAGAGAGAGAGAGAGAGAGAGAGAGAGAGAGAGAGAGAGAGAGAGAAGACCAGGCACAGTGCTGGGCACTAATGAAGAACACTGAGTGAGACAGAGACTCAGTGTTCTAGGTGTAGAACTAAAGGTATTGAAATGACTGTGATGCATGGTCAGCAGTGCTGCGTGACACAGCACAGGGACAGGCCTTAGAGACCTTAGAAAGTTACGATGAGCAAATTCACAGTCCAACCCCAGCATCCTCTGGAAAACGGAATGGCCTAGAATCAACACAGAATATTCGAATCAGAAATTCCTTTGATGATCTGGCTTTTCTTATGCCCTGGGTGCTGGGACCTGTAGTGACTTGTCCCAGTCCACTAGAGGCGGGACTAACCAGAAGCCAGATCTTTGTATCCTACTGTTTTTGTCACAGGTCCCTGGGCTGGTGGAGGGCTCCCAGCCACTCCCTCCAAACAGCACACATGCAGTCAGTGAGCAGGGGAGAGTGACTGTGCTCTCCTCTAACGGTGAGAAACAGGATAGATAGTGACTGCTTGGTAAATGTTTAGTGGGTGACCGGGTAGGGAGGAGTTGAGTATTATGCCCAAACTAGACACCAGCCAATAGGAGGACCGATGGTAAGCAATGACCACCTTCATCATTCGTGTTCTCTCAGGAACCGCAAAGCCATGAAGCATCCAGCCAGGCAACTGCTATTGCTGAAACTGTTTTGAGGGATCCCTGTAATTTGGATCCAGGTCTCCAGGGAGGAGAGAAGCTGGGGAACCTGCTGTGTATCAGGCATGAGACAATGGTGTGAGCTAGGGCTTTAACCCTCTTCCTGCAAGCCTGCTCTTGGCCAGCTAGAACCTGTGCCTCGTGTCTGAGTACCACGAAGTCACCACTACCTGTGTTTACTCTGCTGGGCTTTCCCCTCTCTCTAGCTGTCACCGATGCTCTGCTCTTCTCAGCAGAGGATCTCTTAGCTATGAAAGCCAGGACATGCTCATCATGGCCAGACCTGCTACTCTGCAAATTTCCATTCCTCTTCTAGCTTCTCCAGCAACCTGCCCCTGCCCACAGCTAAATCCTTTCTCACAAGACATTTTAGCAACAGGAAGCCATCGAGCTCAAGAGAAATGACACCCTCGTTGTTTTCTCAACCCCATGGAGTGACATTACACCTACCAGAAGTCAAGCACACCCTGTGAGAGAATAAAACCCGGGTGATGGGAGCTCCCCTGGGGATGGTGCAGGGCCAGGCATACAAAGAGAGAGGGCCAACCCTGAGGGGTGTGAGGGCGGCTGCACACTCTGTGATAGACAAGCTCCCAGCTTCTCAGAGCTCCTGTTGGCCTTCACACCCCGTGGTGGCCCTGACCAAATTGTTCCCCTCCCACACATCAGCCCCCAGGCAGACAGGCTGATTACCAGCCCCTGCCAGTCTTTGTTCCCTGGCTTTGAAGTTGGAGGCAGGAGGTGTGTGGCAGCAAGTTCTTTGGTGCTCTGCATGGCTTCCCATCAGGAATGCTCTTGGAAGAGGTGTGGTCTCTTTCTGTTCTGTCAACCACCCTCCCACTTCTTTCTCCCAAGTCATTGGTGTTTTAGGCCAGTCCCGTCTCAGGTATGCCTTGAGAACACAGTCTCTGCGACTTCGTTCAGGGCTGCCGGAGGAGAAAACCTTGGCTGGGGTTTGTTGACTGAATGTAAGAACGCAGCAGCCTCTCCCCTCGTTAATTTTGTTGAGATGCTGCTTCGTTTTCCCACTAAGTCTCCATAAAATGAGCGAGGGACAGAGGAGAGCGAGGAGGGGATGGGGATTAGACCTAAAGCGATAAAACGTCCTGTAAAGAATTCAGTGTTTTCCAACGTTTTCCTCTTTTGATTCACTCACCGGCTGTCTCCAAACTTTTAATATTCTCATTAGCTTCAGTTCACAGATGAGAGGACTAAAATTCAATAAGACATCAGAGGATCACATTGCCAGGTGACAACAAGGGCTAGCCTAAATCAACACGATTCAGGGACCGAGACTCAAACGTAACCCTGCCAGCACAGGTGGACACCGGGCTTCACCATCTTTGTATCCTCTGCAGAGCCCAGCACGGTGCCTGCCTACCCAAGGAATGTTAATGCCTTGAACTTCAAAATGGGAAGAGGCCTCATGGGAAGGGGCCTCACATTCATTTCCTCATTCAGAAAGTGTTTGTCAAACGCTTGCTAGGAGCCAAACACTCTCCTGGGTTCTGGAGGCCGAAAGCGGTGAGCAAATATGTTCTAGTGAGAGAGGCAGGGAGTTAATTAAGTGAATTAGTTAGCATGACAGATGGAGCACCGAGAAAACAGAGCAAAGCAGTAGGGTAGGAAGTGTGAAGAAGGAAACCTTCACACTTGGGTAAAGACTCCGGCAATCACCGGGAAGGTGGTTTGAGCATCCACTTGAAGGAGGTGAAGAAAGAGAGGGTGGATGTGTCAGAGGACACCCCAGGAGAGGAAGGGCAAGTGAAGGGGCGCTGAGGTTACAGGGAAAGGAGCATCAAGGAGGTTAATGTGGCCGGAGGGACTGAGGCATGGGGAGTAGCGAGGAGTAAAGCTGGAGAGTAGAGGAGGTCAGATGGACGTGGGTAGGGCATCGCTAACACATGTTCTAACAGGCTGTGCAGGGTGTCTGTGGAGAGCCCTATGAGGACACTGCCAGGGTCTGAGCAGAGGGTGTGGATGGAGTGGGTCAAGGAGCCAGGCAGGAGGTGAGATGTGGATCTCCATTAAAGGTAGATGTGGCGGAGTTCTCTGCCGAACTGGATGAGGAAGTAAGAGTAAGGGTAATCAATGTGAAGCGCTGGAATCAATGATGATTACGGGCTCTTAGGTTAATTGCTCAGTTATTAGCCTATTGTAATCGAGTTGTCATGGACTGACTGCTGGAGAACCATGCGTTACAGGAGAAGATCGGGGACATCCGTTTAGCTCGCAGTAAGTTCGAGGTATCTAATTTTCAGGCGGAAATGTTGAGGGTAGAAGACAAAGGAAAACCCAAGAGCGTGGTGTCCTGGGATCAAATGGTGAAGATGAAGGAGGACTTGACAGACTGCACCCAAAGCCATTGAACACCACAGTGAGATTCAGTCACATTACATCTTGACTAGTGGCTATCAGTGATGGAGTGGCAGTGCACGCTGCGTGAAGGATTCTGAAGAAAGTCAGAGAGAATTTGGAGGCAGTGCATACAGACATATAAAAAATATTTTAATAGAGGAGAAATGATACCCTTTGTGTCACAGGGGAGAATCTAATGGGTACAGGCAGAGTGCTGGGGAGAATATAGGGATGGGGAGAATGGAAAAAGGATGGGGAGAGTTCTTGATTCATCAATGCCCACCAATAATCCAGACACAGGAGGAGCAGAATTAGAGTCAGATCGGAGCACAGACAGCTCACCCACAGTGACGGCACAGGGCACACAGGTCAGGGAGCCTGCCCGGGAGTTTGGTTTCTGTTTTCTCAGTTGTTAATCAAGGATGGAGAGAGGGGGAGGAGGACAAACCATGAGCAAAAGAAGCAAGATGGAGTCTTGTAGGACAACGTGGGCATGTGAAGGGAACGGCAAACCCAGATGGTGTGGGTGGTTCGACTGAGAAGAGGGTGGGGTGGGGGTGAGGGTGGGGGTGGGGTGGGGTGGGGTGGGGGTGGAGTGGTGGGACTGAGGTCTTAGCAAGGTCTTCAAGGGAAGTGGAGACACCAGCAGGGAAAGGTTGGAGCCATACTTAAAGGACTTGAAATGGAGATAGCCTTACCTTGTGTGGGTCATATTGCTTGAGGCTTCCACTTTCATTAAACTCAGCCAACACATCTTTTATCTTCTTGGAGGAATCTGGAGAGACACAATCCAAATGGAAGACACAGGTAAGCTGCTAATGAAACTCAGGCCAGGCAAATTCTGCCTACACACAGTGTGATGGAGCATCCTGCAGGGCCACAAGCAGAGGTGTCCTGTCTGTTCACACAGATATCCTTTCCCTTATTCCCAGCCTGCGCGTGTGCATGTGTGTGTGTGTGTGTGTGTACATGTATGTGCGTGTGTGTATGCATGTGCATGCGTGTGTACATGTATGTGCATGTGTGCATGCATGTGTGTGTGCGTGTGTGTATGCATGTGCATGTGTGTATGCATGTGCATGTGTGTGTACATGTATGTGCATGTGTGCATGCATGTGTGTGTGTGTGTGTGTGTGTGTGTGGGTCAGAAGGGAGTGTCAGGTCCGCTGGAGCTGTAGTTACAGGTGCCATAAACCATTTGATGTGGATGCTAGGAACTGAATTTAGGTTCTTTTTTTTTTCTTTTTTTCAGAGCTGGGGACTGAACCCAGGGTCTTGCGCTTGCTAGGCAAGTGCTCTACCACTGAGCTAAATCCCCAATCCCCTGAATTTAGGTTCTTACCTTCTGCTCTAAACCTCGGGGCCAGCTCCTCGTGTTTCCAAAACACCCATGTGATCAGATCCCGACTGGATCTATGAGAGGATTACCACTCTCACAGAACCCTCTTCCCTTGGGTTCAGCCCGTGGTGATCTGATGTAGCCCAGTTCTTTCACCACTCTCCCAGCTTTTTAGTCATATAAGGTATTTCCAGAATTTCCCCAGCATATTGTATATTCTCCCATGGCATTTTTCTCTGCTTTTCATATTCTCTCAGTCTTTGGTGTCTTGTCTAAGTCAGCTTCTAGTTAAACCTTCCTTTGGGGCAGTTATTCTGACCCCTGGCTCCTGCACGGCTGGCACACAGCTCTGTTACGGCATCATCATATGGCCATCTATTATTTATTACCTTGTCTTTCTTGATGACCCTTTCCTAAATTGTGTATTTTAGGAATAAAAATGGACTTGTTGAATTTATTTACATTTATTCTCCCTGGCTCCCTTTGACCCCTTTCCTTCCCTCAATGATTTGGGGGCCAGAGAAGTTTTTTTTTTTTCCCTTTACCCAAGTTAAAAAGAGAAGAAAATTGGTGTAGGGAAAAGCTCAGTCAATGGAGTGCTTGCTGTCCTCAGGGGCCTAGGTGTGACCCTGAGAACGTGGATACACTTATAGAGCAACATCCGAGGGTGACCTCTGGTCACTATACACACACGCACTCACATGTATATTCACCTACATGAACACACATACACACACAAACATGCACATCCCATTCCCCCAAAGCACATGAAGGGTGTCATGCTAGACTGGAGTGCAGCAAAAGGAGTTTCTGGGGGCCATGAGGGAGCCTCTGGAACAACTGAGGATGTCTGAGGTACTGTAATAGCTACTTGGTCTTTCCATATCAAACCATATATACTGGGTCTATATCTGACACAGGACACATTCTAAGCATGTACACGAATGTGCAAACATCTGAGTGAAATCTATTAATTTTTTCTGAGACGCGGTCTGAAGTAGCCCAGGCTTGCTCTCTAGGCTTGCTTCTAACTCAGTATGTAGCCGCAGATGACTTGAATTCCACCATCCCAGTGCTGGGCTTACAGGACTGTACCACGATCTTGGCTTCAGAGTAAAAGTTCAGAGCATTAAAAACCTTGTTAGCATTCAGGAATGGGAGGTAGGGCAGTCAGGAATCAAGCTAGCTTTGGCCGCATAGTGAGTTTGACCTGGTCTGGAGTATGTAAGACATTGTCTCAAAATACTCATCAAACCAAACCAAACCAAACCAAACCAAACCAAACCAAACCAAACCAAACCAAACCAAACCAAACCCTGAGCTGAGTGTGGTAGTTTACACCTGTAATTTCAGGACCTGAGAGACTGAGGCAAAAGAATCCAGACTCTCAGGCAAACTTGGGCTACATTCAGAGACCGTATAACAGAGAGACAGACAGACAGACAGACTGACTGACTCCCACACTTCTCAAAACAACAGCAAAGCACATAAAGACCCACCAACCCCACACCTCTAAAAAAAAGAAAAAAAAGGTGGGGGGCATTTCATTAACTGCATTCAGTGGGAAGCCCTGGGGAGCAAGGTTCTGCCCCTGGTGCTGAAACACTGCACTGAGGAGAGGTGGCTTCTTCCAGCTTTGTGATCCTGACCACTCTGTTCCCTTTTCCTTAATTTTTATTTTCCATCTTGATAGAGAGAATTGAGTTATTCACCCTGACACAAAAAATTAACCTCAATTATGTCTCACAATTAGCCTGCCTGATTTGATATTCTATGGGTGCTCGGTCATATTTCTGACAGGGAGACGTTTCCTCTGCGAGTTGAGTCTCTGACCTTGCACTTCCCCCTTACTGCTTCCCATAGGCGACATTTGCTCAGAAAGGGAAATGGATATCTAGGCATTCGGGAGGCATGGCGACTTAAAAAATTGCACTATCTGTAGAAAATAATGCAGAAGGGGCTGGTGAGACAGCTCAGCACAGAGCACTGTCCACATACGGGCAAAATGCTCGTACACATGAAACGAAAATAAATCTTTAAAAGGATTCAGAAGCTACAGGAAAAATCACTGGTCGTTGCCTCGCAGGAATTTTGTAAGAACCGGGGATAAAAGGGATCAATAATTGTCATAAAAACGCATCAAGCGTGCATGCGTGGTTTGATGCAGCAGACCGTGAAAGAAATCAGTGTTTCTATGACCTGTGCTTCCCCTGCCCTCAGGAATTGTGGGTAATTAAAAGCTTCTTCAAGCTTCATTATTAACTCCTATTTAAACATCCGAGCGAAGGATCCTACACGGGCTGGGCTGTTCTCTGTGGTTTTGCTGACTGGAAGTCTATCAAGCAGCAGTTATAATCACTGCAGGATTGAGGCATTTTGAAATGCTTCACGAGAACGCCGCTGGGGCCTAAAAATGGAAATTTCTTTCTGAAACTCAAAACAGATGTTGAAAAGCTAATAGCTCAGTCAGATCGAGGCAGCAGATGCCAACACTTTGGGTCGCTTCCATTCAGTTCAGAGAGCGACGGCGGACTCAGCCTGAGATCTCGAGGCACTGGAAAAGGGCTGGTGAGGGAAGGGTTAAGTAGCATGGCGTTGTGAACTGTCCTCTGTTGAGGACGTTGACCTGTGGCCTCTCACAAACCCTCTTCTGGGAGTTTCATATAAAAAATTGGGATGCTTCCTTCAGTTCTACAAACGACAAAGTTAAAAATTCATAAAATCGCATGGCTTTCCCAAGAGTAAGCATTTTAAGGATGCGTTTGGCTCGAGCGTCTGCGTCCTTTATCTTCCGCATTAATCATTATTGCTTAGCAAACATTTGCTAGCACAAGGTCAAGTGTGACTGTTGTGGCAGCAAGGCTGGCACCAAATGAACAAGAAATAAAGTCAAACGTCAAACAGACCGAGGTTCAGGTGGGGCTGGTTCAGCGCTACCCTGGCATCTGAAGCACCTGAGAAAGATTTTGTTTGCGTTTTTTTTTTTTTTTTTCTGCATTACAGTCCTCCTGGCTGTCTTGGAACTCACTTTGCAGAGGCAAGGATCCGCCTGCCTCTGCCTCCAAAGTACTGGGATCAAAGGCACGCACTGCCTCTCCTGGCCTGGGTGAAATTTTAAAGGCAGATATGATGTTGAAGGACTCTTCCCAGAAGAGACAGTGTGAGCCAAGATGAAGGGCTTTCCTAAACACCTAGAAAAAGTTACAGTCATGGAGTACATTGGGGCCAGGTCTATGGGGTTCTTGAATGCCAATGGAAGCTCACTGGTTCAAAATCGTTACAGACATTCTGAACGGTGGTGAGCATCAGCCAGGACTCTGTTTTCCAAAGCCCACTCTTGAACCCGAAGGGAGGAGAGCTGAGAAGTGGGCCAGAGCTCAGCCATCACCCCTCCACCCCCCACCCCCCAACCCCCCCAGGCATGTTTTCATTGTCACACAGGCAGTGTGACATTAGGGAAAGTCTGCATTTTATGATCTGTTTTAGTGGCTTGTTTTCACCTCAGCTAAAGTGCCCAGATTGGAAACCATGTGAATCTGAGAAGTAGACACCCTACTGGGAATCAAGGGTTAACTTCAATAGAATCCATACTCTTTGACATCATTCCCACATTAAAAAATTCCCAAGTTCAACTTAGCAGAAATATTTTGACCCTGAAGTGCTATGGTTCTATTTCCAAAACCTGCTGTGTACTTAAATGTGATGTGTACCTACACATATACATACATACATGCATACATGCATGCATACATACATACATACTTATTTACTTATCAAATTTCACCTTTAACAAGATCTTAAAAAGGAAAACAAAGCCAGATATGGTGGCACACAACTTTAGTCCCTGGACTCAAGAGACAGAGGCAGGCAGATCTAGAGAGCGAGTTCCAGGACAGCCAGGGCTACACAAAGAAACCCCATCTTGAAAAAAATCACCACCAAAACAATGAGAAAGCCATCTAAGACACTTGATCAATAGCCTAAGATTAAATGACAATAAACTTCTCGAATTCAAACTATATATAACTAGTTCCCCCCCCACAGCCTTCTTTCTCACAAATGATTTCACTTTGACCTATGGGGGAGTTGTCTTGATAGCTTTCTACTGTTGTCATAAAGACCTCTTACAGCAATCATTAATCAAGTCTCTATCTGAGATAGAGACACAGATAGAGACACTTTTCTCAGTTGAGGTTCCTGCTTTTGCAGATGACCCTAGCTTGTGTCAAGTTGACATAAAATTAGCTAGGACACAGCTTTTATAGTCCCACTGAAACACTTCTTGGAAAGACAGACAACCCAATTCTCAAATGTAGAGGAACATCACTTTCTCTTGATGTCCTCTGACACTTTCTGGCCATTTCTTCTCAGGAGGTTTCTCTTTCCTTGAGGAAGGAGTGGTTACAGTGAGAGAATTCTTTGAAACAACCCTCGTCTTATTTCGGGCCTTATTGTGGGCCTAGGAGTGTAACCTCAGCAGAGACCTCCCTTGCCAAACCCTGTGTCATAGTGTTAGAGGATATGAAGTTGCATTTCTGAATATAGTAAATAGAGCCATGTCTACCACTCTGGCAACAATTCCCATTGGTTGTGGGTTGGTCAGAAGATGTTGGCTGTGTTAGTAACTGTTACAGTTTCTGATGTAACGATTATTCCTATGGTAGAGAAGGGGAAACAGGAGTTTGTTAAACTTGAGTGATTCTGTCAAGGGCACACAGCATGAGTGTGTTCCTCTTCTTTTCTTCTGTTTAACTTATCTGAGTGATCATGGCTGTTGGCTTCACCCAGTAGATGAATGCTAAGTCAGGAGCTATGGCCCTTTAAAATTCGAGGACTGTGGCTTTGAAATGTGGATGCATGTTAGAGTCAACTGGGCAACTCCTGTATGTACCAAAACCTGGTCTCATGATCTGTTAGTCCATTGGGACGCTCAGCAAATAATGCATTGGAAAACTTCTCAATCAGTTAAAATGCAAGCCATGTGAGGACCATTGTTCTGCCTCCTGGCCATGCTCTTCTCTTGTTGGATAATTATTGAAAATAAAAGCTCACAACTGTGGCAAGTCTGAAGTTGCTCTGTATGCAGCAGACAACTTCCATTGTTTAAGGAACCAGTACCATAGAACTCCACCCAGCAAGTCAAATTATTCAGCTGCTATGAACTTAGACTGCCTGGGCCACGAGCAGACAGATCCACTCCAACTCAGGTGTGTAGATGTTACAACTGCCTTAAGAAAAATTTCAAACCATGACTATCTCTTAGGTTTTGTGAGCCAGGAAACCTGGGACCTAAACTAAACATCTATTCCTGGCATTTAAGAAAAGTTAAAGACTATTTAAAAGAAAAGAAATAGGCTCTGTTCCCGGAGAATTGGCCATGTAGCTGTGGGGCAGGGATGGTCTGTGAGAGCAAGCTGACCAACCAGAACCTTGTGTTGACAGCAGAAAATCAACCTCGCTACCTGGACCAGACCCTGAAGTTTATAGGCTGTCCTCTGGCTGTGAACACTATGGTTACACCTGGAATTGACCATGAGTCAACATTTCAAAGGCGAATCTGAAAACCCACGTACAGAAGTGAAATTCAACGGTGCCAAACTCTCCATTCCTCAAGGTTTCCTAGCAGTTTCTTGAATTGTAGTGAGCAGAGGAATTGCCTGGGATCTGGGGGGAAGTTGAGGTTCTCACTCTATAGACCTGGACCAAGGCCCACGATGACACCAGTTACCAACATGTTGGATGCCCTCACTTTGGGTGAACCAATCTCCAGGAATGCCCAGTTGATGGGCTAATAGTTCAGGCTCACCCCTCACAACTCAGAAAAGGCCATGAGGTGGACGCTAGGAGGATAGATTTTAAATACCGAAAATGACTGTAGGTGATTCCTGATTGAGGAGTGGTGGAATGGGAGACACCAAGAGAAGGCTGGGAGGTACAAATAATCCTTGCAATTCTTCCGAGAAGCCAAGAACAACCAAAGCAGGGCTTTCTGCAGGGGTTGGAAGAGGGAAGATGTTACCATAGTAATTCCAGTGCCAGGAGCCCGTGTAGTCACTTCAGTGAGGAGGAATCAGACCACAGAGCAGGATGGGAGAGATGTGGGGAAGCCTGGTCGCAGCCACTGACTCACTTTTCCACATGAGTTCTCTCTACTGTGCCTCCTTATCCATTCGCAGTTTGTTCCCAGCATGCAGCCCATAGACCAGAAGAAAGCAGAGGTCCCATAAAGGCTTACTGAAGCAATGATAACTAGAAAAGAGATCAGTAGGAGAGGCCATGCCTGTCCCGTGTGTCCTATATGCGGGGAGGGGGTAGATGATAAACCAGTCTTCTCAACCTTGGTTGCACACTAAAATCATATGGAAGGCTTTAGAACATACCAATGACTGAGTCCCACATGTACAGATCATGATTCAGTAGCCTTTAGCCTAGGCAGAGACCCGGCAATATTCAGGGCCTTCCTCATGATTTGGATGCGCAGCCAAGACAGAGGCTGGCTGAAGCAGTTCAGGTCTAACACTTCCAGAGCCTGTGGAAGTGATGGCTCAGCCACGGAGCAGCACAGAACACAAGCGTTAGAGAGTTTACAGAGAAGCAAAGAGAATTTTAACTGCTGAGAGAAAACTGTGGGAGGATGCCAAGCTTCCTGTTGCATCACGACTGATCTGAACGATCGACGTAACTCACTCTTGTGTTTGCACTGCTAACGACATTCCCACTTTTTCTCTAAGTAGCTTGGGCTCACAGACAAGGGAAGGTGGAGAGATGGAGCAGTCAACCTCTATATACCTTCCTGCAACCCAAAGTGTGGTCCCTGGACGGTCAGCATCATCTGCAAGCTTGTGAGGAACACAGGCGTGGTGCGACACCGGCCTGCTGGGTCAGAATCTGCATTTGAACAGCTGTCTAGATTCAAGAGCTCCTAAACTCTTAGCACCATTATTCCAAAGACATTCCTCCATAGCCTCACGTTTTCCGAGACTGTGTAGGCAGATTCCTAATCATCACAGAGGAAAAAGAGGCCAGCTGAGCTCAGAGAGATGTGGATGAGAAGACATCCGGCTCCTCCCTTCTAAGTCGGAAGCAAGTAGACTCTACCTTCTACAGGGCAGGACTGTGTGAGCATTTGATGATGTCAGGCCCCCCCCATGGCTAGCATTACTAACATTGGGGTATCCCTGATGCTTACTTAGATCCCACACTGTTCTACAACTCAAGCCTGTACAGGTTCTCTGACTCCACAAGCAACGCTGAAAGGTTTCGAACTGTATATGCTTGAAGTTAAACACTTCGCTTCCACCTAATTCTAGCAAAACTCAGTTCCTAAGAACACAGCACATTGGTTCACTGTCTTCAAATGAACTCAAATTTTCTCTAATTTAATTCATATCAGTCTGTCTGTCTGTCTATCACCCATCTATCCACTATCACCTATCTATCATCTATCTATCTATCTATCTATCTATCTATCTATCTATCTATCTATCTATCATCTATCTATCATCTATCTATCTATCTATCTATCATCCATCCATTTATGTATTGGATTGATTATCTCTAGTAGACACTTAATTTCTTGAAGTCAGGCTGAAACAGAAAGAACTTGCATTCTATTCTGTTTATTGGCTTGTTTGTGACATCAAGACAGAGCTATGCACTGTATCCCAGGCTGGCCTGAACTCAGCTATGTCACCGAGGCTGGCGTTCACCTTGCCATCTTCCTGTAGCCACTTCCTGAGAGTCAGGGCTACAGTTGGCTTTTATTTTGTAATAAAAATTTCTTAACAGCACAGTAGCTTCTTGATAAACGCCCTTCACAGTTGCCTCACAGCAAACGTACTCTCCAGCACAGATATGTGTCCCTGTGGGGTTGACTTCATGCTTCCAGGAACGTCTCCTACCAGAAGGCCTCCGGAGAAGGTGTGAGTTTACGTAACACAAGTGGAGAACACCTCTTCTCTAGCCCCACCCATGAAAGAGCTCAGTTCCTGGGCTGTGTCCTTCATCATTCTGCTATTGTAAGGCTCCTGTTTATGTGGGTATGAGGGAGTGGTTGCTATGGCAATACGATCTGACTGAACAACAGAATACATCTAAAACTGGTGAAGTGACTTTTTCAAGGTTTTCTCTAAGGATTAATCATTTTTCCAAGAATTTCATCTTTTTCCCCCTTTCCTGTTACAACATGATCAGAACACCCATCCAGCATCCCATGCTAGGATTACAGGTGTGCAGCAACACTCCCCACACATCCTGGATGTTTGTTTGTTTGTTTGTTTTGAGACAAGGTTTCTCTGGGTAGCTCTGGCTGTCCCGGAACTCACTCTGTAAACCAGGCTGGCTTCTAACTCACAGAGATCCCCTGCCGTTGCCTCCTGATTGCTGGGATTAAAGGCATGCACCACCGCCATCTGGCTTCCTGGGCTCTTTTTTAACCTGGTTGTTTTTCTAGCTCTTCTGTCTTGTGACTCTTTTTCCGTCTGGAATCCCTAGCTGATGGCAGACCCTAAACTTCTGTCTTCTTCTCTCTCCTCACTCTAATCTCTAAAGAGCCTTTATTCCTTCATTCCCGCCTCCCCAGCTGCTGTTACTACAGATTCCCAAGGCAGAGCTGCAGCCTAACCCGAGCTCCCACTCGTACCTCTATGTACGGCACATCTCTCAGAAGCATCTTGACAAGGGGTCCTGGCTGGCCTTCTAGTTCTTTTCTCCAACTCCTCCCACATTCTACAAGGCTCCCAGCCCGTGTCTGAGTGGAAGAATTGCACAAGAGCATCCCTGCAGGGCGGGGCTGAGCCTTGCAAGACCAGTTCTGGTCTTCTTAAGACCCTCCATCCCCAGATGTGATGGTTTGAGTCTCATGTCTTACTCGGTGAGGACAGGAGCTGCCCCTTCCTCTTTGTTGGATGTGTAAGTGGGTGGGCCATTGCCACCCTTCTCCTCGGCATCCCCAACTGTTCCCACCAACCCTGGGATCTCCTGTTTGCCCCACTCAGAGCTCAGTCTCTGAGGTGCCTCCATCGCTCTACATGTGTGGATAGATAGCATTTCCATCACAACTTCCTTCAAACCAGCTTTAATTCTCCCCTCTAATCTTATTCCTCGCCTGAGGCTAGATTTCATCCCCACCATTGACTGACTGACTCCTGGCCTAGCGGCTACCTGATGCAAACCACTCTATAGACAGCCTCCAGACTCAAGACTCTGTAGCACCCCAACTTGCTCTATGGCCCACACATTGACACGAAAGGCTTGATGCTAGCCCATCCCTACATCCTGCTTCATCCTTCTGCTCCTCCCAGCCAGTCCACACCTCTGCCTACCTCTCCACTAGCCTCATCGTTCTGGGCCTTACTCAGAGGTCACTCAAGTAGATCCTTTCCTGTGCCTTCAGTTTGGTTCCTGCTCACACGCTAAAAGCCCATGCCTTAGTGTCTTAACATGAGACCCGATGTAGGGTGACTGTAGCCCTAGGCAGTTAAGATGAGGTCATGCTGGAGTGGGTGTATCCAATTCCCTATGCTGTATCCTTATAAAAGGGGGAAATTGGGAGAGAGAGAGAGAGAGAGAGAGAGAGAGAGAGAGAGAGAGAGAGAGAAAGAATACCATGGGAGGAGACTAAGGGAGAACATGGTTGTCAATAAGTCATGGGCACAGCCCAGGAGAGGCCATCCCTCTAATCCCACAAAAGAACCAACTTGCCAATGCCTTAATTTTGGACTCAGGGCCTCCACAGCTTAGAGAGAATCGGTTTCTGTTGTTCAGTCACCCACTCTGTGGTACAACTGTCTACCATTCCGATTTCTTCTCGTAGCTCCCTGTGCCTTTATATGCACTGCAAGCCATCGTCGGTACCAGAGCACTTTGAGATTCCACTGTCTCCAAGCTACGTTCTGCTTGTCTCTCGAGTACAGATCTGACCCCTGAACAGGATCCTTCACCACATGGGACAGTCCTTACCTGCATGATTCTTTTCACCTCTTGGAGAGCAGATTTAGTTAAATTGAATTTACCCTTGTTCCCAGTCAGCACTGCATAGTTTCTGTAAGCCTATGGAGGTTGGAGAAGAGCAGGGACCCATAATACCAGCACCCAAACTGACCACTACAGGGTTCATCTTGGGGAGCACACGGAGTAAAAGGTCAGTAGGCTTGAATAAGAATGTGAGGTGTGCCTACTTTTTGTGGGTATGTCCATGTGTGTGTCCCTGTCCATGTGTGCGTGTGTGCATGCGTGTGTGTGTGTGTGTGTGTGTGTGTGTGTGTGTGTGTAGATCATATGCCTTCTTCAGTCACTCCCTATATTTGTTTTCTTTTAAATCTGAGTCTGTCACTGAACCTGGAGCTTGTTGATTCGTCTCACTGACTGGCCAGCAGGTTCCAGAATCTTCCTTTCTCTCTCTTTCCAGTGCTGGGATGATAGGCACCTGCCCCAGCACCTGAATTTCCTCTCCTTTCTTTTTCTTCTCAAGATGCTAGGGATCCAAAGTCCTCTTGCTGGGCGGCCAGCAACACCTGACAGACTAAGTCATCCCTCAGCCCCTGCTCCATTCCTCTCTACAAACCGGGATGTGGTGCTTAGGGTCTGTAAGAGTCGTGACATCACAGAGACAAGAGGCAGAGGGAAGACTTGGCGTGGGTCCCTTACTTATGCAGATGAGGCTCTGCCTCAGCCCAAGCACATCCTATCACCACTCAGGGTGCGGGGTAGCCTGTGGGAGTCACATCTCACGCTCCTAGTAGTGAGTAATGTCACTTGATGCTGACAGCGTTTCTGGGCACAACAGAAAGGAAACTAAGAGCCCAGGCCTTCTCAGGACAAAATCCGAAAGGAGGCATAAGCTAAGAGTCCAGTTCTGATTTCAAAACACACGAGCGAGCGGGTTGAAGTCGGTGGTGGTGGAACATGTTCACCATGCACCTGTTGTCCTGGAAAGTTATGTTTAAAGGAGCAACCAGCTGAAAATACGCTCAGGATATGGTCAGGTGTGAATACAGGCCTGGGAAGAAGGGCAGAATTCAGCCAATTATACCACCGGTGCTGAAGCGCTCGCTGAGCCCACCGGTGCTTCTAAAACCTGCCTTTTCTCTCCAGTGTGTACTCCCAATTCTGTGCTGAGCACAGGAGTGACTGCATCGTTATATAGATGCAAACACTAATTCCGTGTTTATAAAGCAAGTATATCCATCGGGCCTCACTCTCCATGGCTTTCCGATAGCTCCGCCCTCCAGGTATCAAGTCCCTAGCAGAGACAAAACCCTCCCTTGTGTCTGTGAATGCCCGCACTTACATTCAGAGTATTTCTGAAGTTGATCAAATTCTTCTGATGAGAGACAGACCCATTGCCCGTCACTCATCTTTCAGCCGAGTGTGATCGCTTCAAGACCCACGGATGGAGTTCCGGTCACCAGCAAGAAGCCAAGGCCGGGCTCAGGGCCTGGTTCATTACAGATGTGCAGTGAATGATGCCTTTGGGACTTGTAGGGCCCTCGAGGGTTGATGACGGCTGTGGACACCTCTCGGCAGCTGGTGAAAGACTTGTGCTACTTCTCAGGTAACATGTTCCTGCTGTAGTCCAGGCCAATCCTGAAACGCTGTCAATTCCTAAGGGAAAGCGAAAAAGCCATTGTAAATGAGTTGCCAGGAAAAAAAGAGAGAGAATCCCAACATGGTCTCTGCAGAAAGACAGCAACGATTCTGTGTTTTTTGGTTTTTTTTTTTTTTTAGATTTTATTTATTTACTTTATGTATATAAATACACTGTAGCTGTCTTCAGACACACCAGAAGAGGGCATCAGATCTCATTACAGATGGTTGTAAGCCACCATGTGGTTGCTGGGATTTGAACTCAGGACCTCTGGAAGAGCAGTCAGTGCTTTTAACCACTGAGCCATCTCTTCAGCCCGATTCTGTGTTCTTAATGGTGTCGTCTACCTTCAGAGAGGTCTGAGGAGGGCCCAGAAGCCAGCACATGACAGCCCTGCTCCACTGTCCAGCTGCATGTCAGACTGGCCTATGTGACAGGATAGCCATACTTCTCACACTGGGGAAGCTGAAATGTCTTTCACAAATGGTGGTGTTAGGTTCCCAGAGGCAGCGATGAAAAGACCCCTGGCTGTTAGATGTCCCTAGAATCCTACTGGAACAGGAAGCCACTCAGCTGATTTGAAATGGGAGCCTCCTCTCCCTCGTCGATGCCCAGATCCTATCACACGGCTTCTAACTTCGAGGTGTGGGCTGCTGTGGACGTTCAGGTCAGCCCTTGGCTGGAGGCCTCTAGTGTGAGAACAGTTCTCAGAGCCCCTAAGAGGCTTTTGGGGAAGGGTCTGTCAGCCTCGGGGTGCAGGTGCTAGGGCAAAGGAAGGTGGGTGGGCGAGGACACCAGGGTCTTTCCCTCAGCTTTGCGAGTTATAAAATGAGCATAGCGGGCCAGGGCCAACATTTAAAGAACGAAACAGATCCGTAATGTTCAAAGTAGAAGCACCTTCACGGTAGCAAGCTGTGTTTCACGAGATTTTCCTTTACCATATACCTACCTACCTGTGCACACCGCATACATTTACATACTGTTATTCTGGGTCGAAGAGAGAACAAGTTGGTAAACCTTTGGCATTTGGAAGAGATGTAAAGAAACCATCGGCTGAGTTTTAATACAATAGAGTCTTGGGGTTGGGGATTTAGCTCAGTGGTAGAGCACTTGCCTAGCAAGCGTAGAGCCCTGGGTTCGGTCCCCAGCTCCAAAAAAAAGAAAAAAAAAAATACAATAGAATCTAAACTCCGGCGCTGACTTCAAGGCCATTCGGGGGGGATTGGGGATGCAAATGCACTGACAATGAGGTAAGGAGGTCCCAGAGGGGAGACACGTGTAGGACTGACTGTCTGCAGCAGTGTGTAGTCACGGCTGGTGCAGGCCTGCCTGGTGGGATGAACTATATCAAAGCACTGAAATTCTAGCTCCATAGAAAGGACGGTGGTGTGAGGACTGTGATCTAGTCCCTGATGATCATTTCCATGGCCAGGGAGTAGCATGCCTGCTTCTCTGGAAACGTTCCTAGTGATTCTCTTCTAAGAAGGCTGGGCGTCCTCCTTAGCCTGCAGGCAGCCTGGATTCGTTTTCCACACCTTCCAGTCACAAGTTGCAAACCCACAGTCCTTCCAGTCCTCCCCAGTCCTTCCCAGTCCTTCCCAGTCCTTCCCACTCCTTCCCAGTCCTTCCAGTCCTCCCCAAACCTTCCCAGTCCTTCCCAGCTCTGTTCTCTTCCTACACAGCTCGGTTCCTGGCAGGAAGCCCTGGCCTTGAACCTCTTATGTCTTCCTGAGTGTTCCTGCTCTGTCTCAGTCTTCTTCTGCCATCTCTGAACACTGATGCTTCTCCTTAGCCCACTTCCGGTCCCGTGGGACTTCATTCCTCCACAGTTTCTGTGAGTCCCTAACGCTGAGCCCTATCCTCAATCTGGATCTGAGAATTCAGAGATCTTCAGATCCTGCACTTGGGTACGACCCTCTGATCACCCTCTGAGACTCCTATATATCCTCAGGCCTCTTCTCCTCTGTACCACAGTCACCCAGAAGAGTCACTACTCGGGCCAAGGCCGAGGCCTAGTGGAGGATTTCCACTTCCCTCCTGTCTAACCCAGCAGCAGTCCTGAGCTGTGGTGTCCATCCCGTGCTCCCTTCTCTGTACTTCACAGTCCTCCCCCTGACCCAGGCCACTCCCCTCTTCCTGCTGGTCTCCCTGCATTGAATTTTGCTCTCTCTCTCCCCTAGTCTGTTCCTCCCCATGGCCAGCCACATCACATCTCTCCTGCTAATACAATCCTTCAGTGTGTTCTATTGCCTACTCATGAACCTTGTTTTGTGACCTCTTTCTTTATGATCCAGTCCCTGATGATTATTTACTCAAAAGCAAGAAATGTCTGTTGACATTGTCTTTTAACACACGCTAGGGGATCAAACAGTTATCTCTGCTTCTCTTAACGGACACTCATTTCACACTGTGTCATGTGTTTTAACGCATGGCCTAGTCTAGTCCTTACATGAGCATGTACGTTAAGAACTGTTGTGTTCATGCTACAATAGACTCAACATACCTCTGAAAATTCCCGTGGCCTGGTAAGAGTCTAGCATCCATATTGCACTAGCTCACTAAGTTCCACACTTACCTGTGGTAAAGGTTGTGTAAAACAAATGACCTGTTACTCCTTTAGCACAGGAAAGCATGGGGCATGGAATCATGTACAGTACATAATTCTCTGTCAGCAGATATCACTAATGACTGTGTTACTGCAGAGGCTGCTTAAGTAACTAGCTGTACTATCCAGCTTTGTGTCTGTGTGTTTGCAATGTCTTTACAATGACAAAACCATCTAAGATCTGAGCTCTCGGAATGGGCCCCCATAACCAAGTGATAGGCAACCATGTTGCTGTCTCTATGGAATGGATGAGGAAAATGAAACCAGGTGCTTAGTGAATAGGGTGAAGAGAAAAACAGGAACCACAGGCGACTGCTTAAGAATGCCTGTAGGAGCCGTTTGTGGTAGCGCACATGCCTAGAACTCCAGAATCCGGAGGCTAAGGCAGGAGGGTGAGCATGAGGCTAGGTCTGAACTGTCTGTAGCAAGGCTCTGTCTCAAACAACACAAAACAGAAAACAAAGCAATGCCCCCACGGTTCGATTGCTCCGCACACCTCAGAAGCACGGGCTCCAAAGAGGGCTCAGGAACACAGAGCAGGTTAGAACAAAGCTCAGCGCAAACCAGAGGACAAGGAAGCCGGCTCCTGGCTCTGCCACTCACTGATTCTTTTTTAGACAATTTTCTCATTTCTTGAATTCTTTTTTTTTCTTTTTGAAAATGAGTGTAAGAGTGGGGAAGAAGAATGTATCTGGTGCTATGTTAGGTCAGTACACACACACCATCCCCTTCCACACACACACCATCCCCTTCCATACACACACACCATCCCCTTCCATACACAGACACCATCCCCTTCCATACACAGACACCCATCCCTTCCATACACAGACACCATCCCCTTCCATACACACACACCATCCTTCCATACACACACCATCCCTTCCATACACACACACCATCCCTTCATTACACACACACCATCCCCTTCCATACACAGACACCATCCCCTTCCACACACACACACACACCATCCCCTTCCATACACAGACACCATCCCCTTCCATACACACACACACCACCCCCCTCCCTACACACACACCATCCCCTCCCATACACACACACCGTCCCCTTCCATACACACACACCATCCCCTTCCACACACACACCATCCCCTTCCATACACAGACACCATCCCCTTCCATACACACACACCATCCCCTTCCATACACACACACACCATCCCCTTCCACACACACACCATCCCCTTCCATACACACACACCATCCCCTTCCATACACACACACCATCCCCTTCCATACACACACACCATCCCCTTCCATACACACACACCATCCCCCCCTACACAGACCCCCATCCCCTTCCATACACACACACCATCCCCTTCCATACACACACACCATCCCCTTCCATACACACACCATCCCCTTCCATACACAGACACCATCCCCTTCCATACACACACACCATCCCCTTCCATACACAGACACCATCCCCTTCCACACACACACACCATCCCCTTCCATACACACACACACCATCCCCTTCCATATACACACACCATCCCCCCCCACACACACACACACCATCCCCTTCCACACACACACACCATCCCCTTCCATACACACACCATCCCCTTCCATACACACACCATCCCCTTCCATACACACACCATCCCTTTCCATACACACACCATCCCCTTCCACACACAGACACCATCCCCTTCCATACACAGACACCATCCCCTTCCATACACACACACCATCCCCTTCCATACACACACACCGTCCCCTTCCACACACACACACCATCCCCCTCCATACACACACACCATCCCCTCCCATACACACACCACACACACACCATCCCCTTCCATACACACACACCATCCCCTTCCATACACACACACCATCCCCTTCCATACACACACACCATCCCCTTCCATACACACACACCATCCCCTTCACACACACACCATCCCCCTTCACACACAGACACCATCCCCTTCCATACACACACACACCATCCCCTTCCATACACAGACACCATCCCCTTCCATACACACACACCATCCCCTTCCATACACAGACACCATCCCCTTCCATACACACACACCATCCCCTTCCATACACAGACACCATCCCCTCCCATACAGACACCATCCCCTTCCATACACAGACACCATCCCCTTCCACACACACACACACACCATCCCCTTCCACACACACACACCATCCCCTTCCATACACACACACCATCCCCTTCCATACACACACACCATCCCCTTCCACACAGACACCATCCCCTTCCATACACACACACCATCCCCTTCCATACACAGACACCATCCCCTTCCATACACAGACACCATCCCCTTCCATATACAGACACCATCCCCTTCCATACACACACACCATCCCCTTCCATACACAGACACCATCCCCTTCCATACACACACCATCCTCTTCCCACACAGACACCATCCCCTTCCACACAGACACCATCCCCTTCCATATACAGACACCATCCCCTTCCATACACACACACCATCCCCTTCCATACACAGACACCATCCCCTTCCATACACACACATCCTTCCATATATACAGACACCATCCCCTTCACACACACACCATCCCCTTCCTTTCACACACACACACCATCCCCTTCCATACACACACACCATCCCCTTCCACACACACACACACCATCCCCTTCCATACACACACACCATCCCCCCCCATACACACACCATCCCCTTCCATACACAGACACCATCCCCTTCCATACACACACCATCCCCTTCCATACACACACCATCCCCTTCCATACACAGACACCATACACACACACACCATCCCCTCCACTACACACACACCATCCCCCCTTCCCATTACACACACACCATCCCCTTCTCTACACACACACCATCCCCTTCCATACACAGACACCATCCCCTTCCATACACAGACACCATCCCCTTCACTACACACACACCATCCCCTTCCATACATAGACACCATCCCCTTCCATACACAGACACCATCCCCTTCCCTACACAGACACCATCCCTTCCATACACACACACCATCCCTTCCAGACACACACACCGTCCCCTTCCATACACACACACCGTCCCCTTCCATACACACACACCGTCCCCTTCCAGGACGATGCCTGCCGATGCAGTGATATTCAATAAAAATGGCTGCTCTCAACACCCTCTATGAAAGGTAGGGTGAATGCTGGGGGCGCAGAGGATTGCGTCAGCGTGGTGCGGGCAGGCTGGTGAGCTGACTCAGCTGCCAATCCTGGCAATGCTGTAAGGAGAGATAACATTTGGTCATCCTGGCTTCCACAGATGCCCTGTGCGCATACACTCAATCAATAAGTCAACACGAATACGTGTAAAAAAAAAATAAAGGACGTTTAAACAGAGCTTCATAGCAAATAACAATGCCCCCAGAAGTCATAGGTTACTAAAGAAAACCCAGTGCCAGATACGTGGGCCACTTCTTTCTTATGCAGTTCAGGTCTGGGAGGCCACAGAAGACCTCCCGTGCGTACCTCCCCACTTTCCTCTTGGGTAAAACCTACTGCTGAAGTCCCATACTTTGGTTGCAGGACATAAAGGAATCAACCTAGAACTGGGTGAGAATCTTCTTCTCTGCCGCCTAGCTCCCATAGCGTGAACAAGTGCAACGCAGGCCTCTATGGCTGCAAAAGCACGCACGCACTACACGGACACCGTGCTAGGCCAGGTGAGCCCCACGACACAATACTGGCACAGCTCGTGTGGTGGGAAGTAACTGCTTCCAGAATGGATTCCAGGCCTGCTCCAGAAGAGAGAATTCATACCCAGTATTATAAACGTGGTCAACATCCCACGGCTGGGGGCTCAGGTCTTCTAGTGAGGAATCTTCCCCTACCGTTGTGTTAAATTAACATGCTGACCAGCCGCCTTCTAAATAGTTATGTTTATTTTGTAAGTTATCATAAGCTGAAGGAACTACCATCAGGTCATGGCTGCTGGGGGAGGGAGAGTCATCTTCTTCACTGGTGTTTCTTCCGGCAAGGTGGCCCGGGTCTGGTAAATAACCCTCCACTGTGCTCATGCAAACGACTCTAATTAAACTCAGTGGTCATAAAGCAAGCCATGAAGGGAAGAGGGACTTGTTGGTATGCGGGGTCCAAAAGGGCACAGGGAGAGATCCAACAACGTTATGTAGGCGAAATGCATCGTGTAAATGTGTGAAATTGTCAACGAATAAATAAAAATGTAAAACTAAAGTCGTTCACTTGTTGGGGATGCAGGAGCGGGGATCAGCTGACAGCCGCAGCCCGGAGGAGGTCTCTAGTGCCTCTAGTTTCCGAACTTGATCTCATCGTGCTCCAGGTTATTGTAATCTTGTAACTACTCATCAAAATTTTACACACTGGCTTCAGCACCCATGGATGAGTCTTGACTAGATGGTTATGATAATGGCTTTATAATTTAATCTTTCATTTTATATTAGTCAACAGTCTAGGTAGGAAGAACTTACTTATATCAATGTATATGATATCTACATATATTATATATTAATATATACTATAGCATGTATTAGTATGAATAAATATAACATATATAAACACATTTGTATAAGCAGTGAGTTATATATTAAGTATAAATGTACATT
The DNA here is from genome assembly GCF_011064425.1 of Rattus rattus. Lineage (NCBI taxonomy): Eukaryota > Metazoa > Chordata > Mammalia > Rodentia > Muridae > Rattus > Rattus rattus. Next base: position 7,294,261 of record NC_046157.1, read on the forward strand.
GAATTAGGAAATAAAAATTTTAATGATAGTCATAGGTACTCATTTCTCTCTGTGGGTTATAAACCACTGCTGTTTGGATTCTCAAATTGTCTCACATTTGAACAGTAGGAGTTCACCGCAAGCAGTCCCCGTTTTAAACATAACTGCATTCTTTGAGTACATCTTTAGTTTCTGGTGCCATAAACTTTTCTGGTTCATCTTGGTCTTGTCAGCCCTAGTTCTCCTTAGAGCCTTGATTCCTTTAAGGAGAAGATATTTGAAAGCAAGGTTTGGACAGTAAGAACGTTCATTAAGGTTTGTCATTGTTTCTCTGTTACAGCAAAGGCAGGGCTAAGAGATACATGCATGTCTGTCCATTTGTCTGTCTGTCCTGATTAGGTTTCTCAAGTTAACTTGACAGGTTATCTGGGAAGGGACTCTCAATTAAGAAAATGTCAGCACAACCATCAAGAAGACAGGGAGAATAAAGCAAACAAATAAATTAATTAGAGAGAGAGAGGGGGGGAGAGAGAGAGGGAGAGAGAGAGAGAGAGAGAGAGAGAGGAGAGAGAGAGAATGCTAATTAGCCATTATACTTAGCCTCCACAGATTATTTTTTTGCCCATGTATTTATTTCACACCTAGAAGGGAAACATTTAAAAATGTCTGTTTCACCTCAAACGAATCTTTTATAGTTGTAGTTTAATATACATTATTGTCAATAAGTAAAGTATTAGGGAAAAAGAAAAGAAAACCTCACCACCAGCATGACCCGTGGGTCACCTCCTTGATTAAGAATTGATGTTGAAGGGCTCGGCCCACTGCAGGCTCGGCTGCCCCAGAGCGAATGGTCCTAGGATGTGTAAGGAAGCAGGCTGAGCAGGCCCTGGGGAGCAAGCCAGTGAGCAGCGCTCCCACCGCCATGCGTCTGCATCAGCTCCTGCTTCCGGTGCCTGCCCTGACTTCCCTCAGTGATGCAGTGTGGCCTCAGAGTTGTCAGGTGAAGTAAACCCTTTCTCCCCCACATTGCTTTTGGTCATGGTGTTTCATCATAACATTAGAAACTCTGACCTTGGGCTGGAAAGGTGGCTCAGAGGTTAAGAGCACTGACTGCTCTCCCAGAGGTGCTGAGTTCAATTTCCAGCAACCACATGGTGGCTCACAACCATCTGTAATGGGATCTGATGCCCTCTTCTGTGTCTGAAGACAGTGACAGTGTACTCACGTGCATAAAATATATAAATAAATCTTTAAGGGAAAAAAAAAACCCTGACTAAGACAGAGATTGGAACCAGATTTATGGGGCGCCTCTGGGACAGATCTGACCATTTGTTTTTGGTGAGACTGTCAGAGGGGTTTGAAGCTTTGAGCTGGAAAAGCCACTTCGTGCTCAGTGCTTAGTGAGGGAGCTTGAGAGCTCGGAAGACAGGGATATGGAAGGAGAGGAAGATGATGGAGGCCTGGCTTGTGAAGTTTCAAAGAGAAACAAGGCTGTTACTAGACTCATTCATTTGACTTTTTTTTTTTTTAATCTTAGTTTAATCTCATTTTGTGCGTGTGGGTGTTTTGCCTGCGTGTCTGTGCACTGAATACACGCAGTGCCCAGGGAGACCAGAAGAGGGTGTGGATTTCTGTGGAAGTGGAGTTATGAGCTGCTGCGTGGGTGCTGGGTCTTCTGCAAGAGGAAACAATGTTCTGAACCTCCCCAGTCTCGCCCCCTTCACCCTTCCTGCTACCTCAGCTAGAGCTGAAGAGTCCGCAGTGACGAAGGAGAAATCAGCACCAGTGAGGGGTGGGCCCTCTGCTTTAGTGGGAGAATTGATAACTGTCATCAGGAATCACCGTGGCTAGGGAGAAACTGATATCCTTGAGGCAAAACCTTCTGGGACTCTTCCCTCAGGATGAGCACAGAGACACTGTGGTGCAGGGTGGCCAAGGCTGCATCTCACACTGGCAGCTGAACTGAGTAATGTGATAGAATGAGCTGGGCGGTACTGGTTTTGAAGGCAGGAAGTGGGCTGTGGAGAGCAGCTGAGGCTGGGCACTGGGTGGCAGGACTGGAGTTCCTGAGGCCGAGTGAGAGCCTTGGGGAGGGTGTGGTCTCAATTGCAGGAAAGATCCCAAAAGAACGGAGATGCCAGTACCACAGAATGGCTGTCAAGGACAGCACCAGCTGTGGATTGGAGCTGGCTCGAACCTATGAGACAAGCGAGTGTCCTCTGGAGGAGGGCAGAGAGATGCTGGAGCTGGCCAGGCTCCCTGGAGCCCAGAGGATCATGAGTGGTTCTCAGGTGTCAAGCACTGAGCTTTCTTCAGGGGTGGAATTTGGTTTTGTTTTGATTGCAACCGTGTCTGAGTTCGCCTCTCCTGGGATGAGAAGTGTGTAATTTATTTTTTATTTTATAGGACTCCACAAGTAAGAGACTTCGGATTTCTAGAGGGTTTTTTTTTTTTCATACTTTAAAGAAGCTGAACTTTGAAAGAGTCTAGGACATTTAAGATTATTCTATGGTTTATAAGACGAATATTAATAGAAGACCTTGAGGGTTAACAAGAAGGGAAAGGTGATGGTTGAATAGTAGCATTCTGGAGTGTGGCACTGGCAAGGGGTTAATTGCCTGGCTTATTCTGTTGTCAACTGGCATAAGCTAGAGTCATCTGGCAGGGGTGTGGGCAAGCCTGTGGGAGATTTTCTTATATTTCCTAGGTAGCAGAAGGAAGCAGGGTGAGCAAGCCATGAGGAGAGAGCCAGTCAGCAGTGCTCCTCCATGGCCTGCCTCTTGATTCTTGCCCTGAGGTCCTGCCCTGACTGGATGGAGTGAGAGTTACAAGATGAAACAAACCTCTTTTCCTCATCATTTCTGGTTGTGGTGCTTTACCTCAACAACAGAAACTCTAATGCAAGATGCCATCTGCCTGCCTGCCTATCACCGGAGTTCACACTCAGGCCTCCAGCAACACTGTCTGTCTATCTGTCTATCACTGGAGTTCACACTCGGGCCTCCAGCAACACTGTCTGTCTGTCTGTCTATCACCGGAGTTCACACTCAGGCCTCCAGCAACACTATCTGTCTGTCTGTCTTTCACTGACGTTCACACTCAGGCCCTTCCTTTTGCAGCTCTCTTTCATCCACGATGTTAAGACTTTTTCCTCACAGAAGTTCTTTCCTTCATCTACAGTATACTAACTTGTAAAGCTCTAAAACACAGGGGCCATCCTTGTGGAATTGCTAGGCCTCACTGCCGTGGGTTCGTGACTCGTCCAAGCTTCTTTTGTTTATCCAAACAGATCTCAAAAATACTCTTTCCAAAGTGGCTCTGAGAGAGTCTGCACCATTACCATTACTGTCTGTCTGTCTTGCCGTTGCCTGTTTTTTTGTTCCCATGGAATCTTCTTTGGGGTGGGGTTCCAAGCGCCAAACTGCATAGGGTGCACCCGGAGAAGCCTGGCACCTTGATTCTGTCTGCTGTTTCCTGCCCATCTCTTCCTCATCCAATTTCCACCCGCCCTAAGAGTTTTTACTTTACTCTTTGGTTTTTGTTTTTGTGGGTTTAACTTTGCACAAGAGCAAGTGAGGAGAGCCTCATTTCCCCTTCTGACACGAAGGTTAGCCAGCACACCAGAGACTGTGGTCTGCATGTTGTGTTCACATAACGGTGTATCCTATGAATCATCACTCCAAGTCTGTGTACAGAGAGCTTCCTCATTTAGGACCTACGTGACTGAAACGCATATCCTCGCCTAAAATTCTTCAGAGGACTCTCTCAACCTTCAAGACAAAAGGGCCAGCTTTGGAGTTCCAGAAGGCCCAGGGACCCATGAGAGCAACTCCCTGGGATTTTCATATGTATGTTTCAGTCAAATCCACTTTCTGTTACTTCCTGCCAAGTGCCAGGTACACGATAGCACCGCCCAAACACAGGTTACAGGACTGACAGGTCAGGACTTTTCTCTGCTTTACTTGGAATGCCTTCCGTTACTTCCTTCCCTCAGCAAACCAGTACTCGTCTGTCCGGTCCCAGTTTAAAAGGTCACTTAATCTCCAGAGGATTTCGAATCTTCCTCAGCAGTTTATCTGCTCGCCTAGCAGTGTTCCATGGAACAGTGTTTTTTTTTTTTTTTTTTATCGAAGATGGGCCTGGGTGGAGATGGGCGCCAAACATCCAGTTACCGCCCAGGCTGTCTGCACAGTGGCGCAGACATGTCCAGAGGATTTTAAGGGTGCCAGAGGCTCACAGGTTCAGGAGTGTCCTGAAGGAGCCACCGCCCCTGGGTAAGGCGAGGGGAAGACATGTTTGTTGTAATAATAAGTGTTCGTGTTCGTGTTCTTGCTCTCGTTGCTCCGCTATGGCTGAGAACCTTGCCGCACCGTGGAAGGCACCTCCCTTGTTAGTGCTCGTTTCTGTTAGGAAAGCTTAGGGCCTGAGCCATTGCTTGACTCTCCCTTGGATCCCACGGAGTGCCCGCCCCCGGCCCCGCCCTGTGCCTTCGGCTTTTTGACAGACAACCAGAAGTTCATAATGGGCTGCGTGTTCTCCACCAGCACTCACTCCTCTTCCAGCACCGGCCCGATCATTGCTCGTCGAGGCTGTGTTCTGTGTAAACAGTCTTGCTCGACAGAATAAAATTTCGTAGGGTTTTCTAAATAAAACTCAGATTGGGTATTGTCTGACTTGGATGGGAGCAATATTTTATTGTCATTGAAGCTCTCTGCCACTCTGGGCAATTGTTCCAGCTCCCTGGGCCTCAGTTTCCCTGTCTATAAAATGAAGGGGTGGAAATAATGGTTTCTAACGCGCATTCCTCGCTCCGTGGTTTTTGTATACTGACTCAAACTCATTTGCTCTGTACAGATGTCAACATGGGATTTATAAGTCAAAAGGAGACAGCAGTTCAACGTGTATTGAATTGCACCCCAGGTCTCAGTATTCATCAGAATGAATCAGCCATACCCAATTAATTACTCAGGAACAAACACCCCTTCATCTCCCTTTCGCTCTCCAAAAACAAAAAACAAAAAACAACAACAAAAAACCCCAAAACAACAAAACAAAACAAAACAAAATAAACATCAGTGAGTGAAGATACCATAGCTTGGGGTAACCTTACTTATGAGCCCATTTTTATGATAGAAAAATGACTAGAGAGATAAAGGTTTTTTTCTCTTCTCAGACTCTGGACAAGGTCAGGTTTCAATGACTTTCTCTATATTAGTTTTCAATCTTGCTTATTTCACCTTCAACCTTGACTCCTACACAGCTGCCTTACTTAGATCTTTCTATTGCTGTGATACACCATATAACCAAAATCAACTTGGCAAGGAAAGGTTTTATTTTATTTCATAGCTTGTAATCCATCATACAGCGAAGTCAGGACAGGAACAAAAGGCAGGAATCCAGAAGCAAAAACTGATGCAGAGGCCATGGAACAAGGCTGCTGACTGGCTTGCTCCCTGTGGCTCACTCAGCCTGCCTTCTTATAGAACTCAGGACCACCAGCCCAGGGATGGCATCAACCATAGTGGGTTAGGTCCTCCCATGTCAATCATCAATCAAGACAATGCCCCACAACCTTGCCCACAGACTAATTTGTGGGGATATTTTCTCAATTGAGGTTCCCTCTTCCAAAATGACCATGGCTTGAGACAAGTTGACCTAAGAATTAGCTAGTATATTAGCAATTCAGTTCAGTTAGCTGCACTAAGAAGGTCCCTTAAAATGCTCATCCCAGATAGGAATAACATCTTTGCCCTTCATCGGCACCGGGGGTAGTGGGTAAGGGTTGGGGGGACATTTTTCTACTGCAGTGTTTACCACACTGAATGAAATTCAACAAATATCTCTCTCCTACAAGAGTTTGAATTCCTTCAGGGAAGAAAAAAAAATCACCTGTTCACTTAAGCTCTAGCTTCAAGATTTATGGAGTTCCGTATCCTGACCATTTAAAAAGTGGTTTTCAGCCCCCCTCCCCTTTTAAATGAGAAGATTTGCAAGGAACAAAAGATCTTATCTTATCTATCTGCACATCTTTGAGAGAGAGAATAGAATGATAAAGAATTGAAGAGACAAGAAAAAACAAAAACAAAAACAAAAAACCCACAAGTTGGAGTAAAATTGTTTATGATCTCACTTAGGAGCTGCTAACCTTATAATAAAAAAAAGGCACTTATACATAGTTTCGTATTAAAATAATGAGCTATAAATTTGTAGGATATCAGGGCTATTATCTTGCCAACGTAACTTAGTTATCTGTTATGTTTACCTCGATAGTACATATCAAGGTAGTTCTATATGTGTCTGGTTGTGTGTATCAAGATAAGTGGCTAAGTTGCTTGACTCACCAATGAATTGCTGCTGTCCTCACAGTCTTGTTAGATTGGTGTCCTGGTATTTTAGAGCATTTGAAGTCTAGACTGTGCCTGTAACCTACTTTAACCACAAAGACACAGAGACAACATTGTGACTATCAGGTTGAAGCTCTGACCCGAGCCAGTGCCTTTCATTTTTGCTTTATTGAGATTACCAAACCTCTTTGGAAGAAGTTCAGCCACACAGGGTTGGAGATAGCCCATAGAGACCACATGGGAAGACCACAGCACAGGGTGAGGCTTACCATTACACAGAAAACCAAGGAACCCAGATGACAATGAAACTGGAAGACCCCAGTCAAACCACTCACTGAGTCACAAAAGCCATGGTGCTGAGCGTGCCAGGCGAGGTGCCACTTTGGATTCTGTAGCGTTAACAAGAACCACACAGAGCAAAGACAATGGGTTCCCTCTGACCCTTGTCTGCATCCCCAGTGCATATGATTGTGTGGATTAATAAGGTGACTGTTGAGTCACTAAGCTTTGGGCTAGTTAGTTGCACAGTCACAGGTAACCAAACAGCTCTACAAGCAATTTTGGGTACAAATTTCCCATGTATCTTCTCGGTATGGATTTGCATGGTTGATCTCAAACTGCAACTAGTTCGTGTCTTAAAACCTACTAACTGGAAACTGGCAGACTAAAATAACTTTGATGCAAATATCACCACGTGTAGCAGGGTTAGCTCACTCCCCTTCCCTGACTCAATGACAGCTATGAAGCCAAGGGAGCTATAATTCCTAATTTAAAAGGAACCATATGAATAGCTGAAAGCCACAAACGACTTAGAGCAGAACCGACATCGAAACGATACCAGTGTGGTCTTCCCCAGGTCACAGGATTTGAGGTATGTGTCAGTGTGGGGGCAGGAGCTCTGGAGCCTTCAGACGGAGCTTAAGTTCACAGAGAATTGAATTAGAGCCGCCAGGGAACTTAGTAATGAGCTAATTTGGGTTCATGAATAACAAATATGAGTAATATCTAAGAAATTCATTTAGTAGCATGTCAGCATAGAGCCCCAACACACACGCACACACAGAGACACACACAGACACACACACACACACAAACCACACATACACACACACACACATACTCACACACACACCACACATACACACACATGCACACATCACACACACACACTCAGACACAGACACACAGACACACATACCACATACACACACCACACACACACATATGCACAACCACACACACACATATGCACACACCACACACACACACTCAGACACAGACACAGACACACATACCACATACACACCACACATACACACACCACTCCACACACACACACACACACACAGACACAGACACACAGACACACACACACACACACCACACACACACACACCACACACACATACACACACGCCACACCTCACACACACACCACACACGTATACACACACCAAACACCACACACACACACACACACCACGCCACACATACACACACCACACCCACACATACACACACACAACCACAAACACAACATACACACTCCATACACACACACCACACACATACACACACACACAAACACCACACACACACATACACACATACACACACACACACACAACACACACACACCCCCCACACACACACACACCCCACAAAACACACCACACCCACACACAAACAGACACACACACACACACACACACACACACACACACACACACACACACACACACACACACACACACACACACACACACACACACACACACACACACACCCTAGGAATTTTGGAATTATGTGCTACTCAAGAAATCCAGACTGGACTTCTTCCATTTGAGGAGCATGTTGTGCTATATTTGTGGCATCAAGCAAACTTGAGTGTGGACCTGTCGACCTGAACCAAGTTGTGCAGGTACAGGTGGGATCTGAGAGCTGATCTGGTCTCCAGGAGAGCTTTATTTTTTGGTGGGGGGAGGGTAGAAGCTGATACTCCCAGGGGCTCTCTTTGAGAGTGTGGTACCCCAAAGGCATCACACTTTAAGGGCTGGTCATTAATTTGTTTGTGAACTTGTTCAACAAACCATTTTTAACAACACATGACAATAGCTGTAACCCCCAGGAACAGCCTACTGCACATCCCCTGCCTTTCTCATTCTTATCTGTAACAGGCACCAAGCCCAGCATGAATGCCATTTTTATGCCGGTTTTAGAGCGGTTGAGACAGGCTAGAGTTCTCCCTCTAGTGAGTGACAGGACAGGACAGAACCCTAGTCTGCTTAGTTTCAAGGCTCACCATCTCTCCTTTCTACCTCTGGGTGAATAGGTTTTGGGTCGGTACCCAAGCAGCTGGGTTAGTGCAAGGTGTTGATGCCATCAGCCAAGCCATGTTCAGAGATCCAGTAACCTCACGTCCATGTGGAGAGGTAGACCAGAGGTGAAACCACAGCAGGCTTTCGGAGGGCTGCTGTCAGTAAAGAGGGAAAACTATAGCACACGTGACCACAGAAATGCAGTAGGATGCAAAATATGCAGGGAGTTTGTGAGTAAAACATGAGAGGCTAACACAGCCTATGAGTCTTGTCCTGTCAGGGAAGCCATGCTGGGATAGGGTCGTGAATAGAAGCCACCTCAGGGAAAGTTCTCTAGAGACTCATCAGGTGTCAAGGGAAACTGGCGTCCAAAGCACCAGATATAAGTCTGGTCTTGGATCTAGAGACGCCAGAAATCAAACCTTGGCTCACAGCTGTGTGGTTTGATACAAGTTATTCATAGTTTCAGGATAGGCAAAACAGTAACGTTGACGCGTGCTTTGCAGGGCTGCCCTTCGTGTCCGTTTCATAAAGCTGAGTTACAAGCAGGTTCCGCATGCATCGATGGTCCCCAAAGTGTGCTCCCTACACCCACAGCAACCGCACTGCCTGGAAACTCATTGGAAAAGAGAGTCAGTAGGACTTAAAGGCCTTGAGCAATTCAGTGTCTTAGCAACCTGCAGGTCTGTGAGCACTGCCTTCTACTGATGCAGTGGGCAGGGCTGAGAGGGAAAAGCTGGGATGCCTGGAGTTAGTATTTCTCCAAGGCCCCTGGGCAGACTGGGTCTGGGTCTCCCATGTCAATCACACTTCCCTGAGGGAGGAAAACATTACTGGGAACCCAGGGCTTCAAGACATCCGAAACCTGTCATTCTGCTAAGCTTCTAAACTTCTCACTATGACTTGTGTTCCCTGTAGAAATTCCCTTCTTCTCCGATCTACACGTTTTTTAATAGTCCTTATGTCACACTTTGTGACAATTATGTCATCTAGGGAGGCACAGAATAGATAATAATGATTTCTTACTACAAAGAGAATGGACAAGAAACCATCAAAGAGTCTCTAGAAGGCGAGAGAAATGGCAGCTCCGTCAACCCTGGCAGCCCAATCGCATGTGAGAAGCACAACCGTTAAGGAAGAAACACCAAAGAAAAGCTGTTCGCCTAGAGCACGAGGCTTCAGTCGGTAGGAAAGGGGATGGGGTTGTAAAGCAGCAGGCAGCGTGGTGCGATGCGATCAGGCGCTGTGTACACCGTGTGCAGTGGGTGGGATGTGAGCACCCGCGAGGCTGAAGCAATCGCACCGGAGCTGTTCACATCTGGGACAGCCGGCTGGGCTCCACCGACCAGCAGGAATCTGCGGTTGGTCCAGTACTGCTCTCCATTGTGTGGACACCTTGTGTTCTCTCTGATATCTCCTCTGCCTTCTCGCCCTCCTGTCGTCTCCATTCCTCTTCCTTTTCTCCTCTATTTTCAGTTCCCCACACTGACAGAAACAAACGGCAACCGTCTTGTGTAGTCTATTGATTCTATATTAGCAGCTACAAGACAATCTCCTCAGATGATCTTACCAGAGCACTTTTCCCTGTGGTCAGTTGAGCTATCGTTCAAACCTGCTTCTGCCTGGACATAAAGTAGCTCACATCCCCAGCATCTATATATCTTCATATAGATGTTCTCATATCTTCAAAGGTTATGAATGGCTTCCTTAGAGTGTAAGCTGCCTGGGGTTGGATCTTCTGGTACATCCCGGAAATCCAAGATTTTGTTTACAAGATATAAAAAGGTGTTTCTTCTCCCACCATCTTGGTAGGAACAACAATGGACGGGCATGCAGTGTTGATTCAGCACCATGGACAAGAAAACTCAGTGGCGCTGGCCAGTCACTCCTCCCCCAGACATTACGTCCCTGTAGGGCTCAGTGTAGACACCCAAAGCTACCTAGAATCCAGTGTGAGCAAATGCCTTTACTGCGTGCCCGGCTGGCCTAAACAGTTCGCACACTGTATTCGGTTGAGTTCATGTAACCACCGTCTGAGAGAGACACGGAAAATCATGCTAAGGCCAGCCCAGGCTCCATTGTAATCTCCAGGCTAGCCCGGGTGAAATAATGAGATCTTATCTCTAAAAAAAAAAAACCAATAAAAAAGATAGCAAAACGAACGCACAGATGTTAGAAATGCCAGTGCAGGCCATTCAGCTGTTAACTGACAAATCCAAGACTCAGGAGTCCATGTGGTCTGACCCTGGGGCTGCTCTTGACCACTATGTCACGCAACAAAAGGTAACGGGCCACCGGTGCCACATGGCAGTGCTCCACAGGAGACAGTCATCAAGAACATGCAAACACATAGACAGACATTTTAAAAGTTGCCATTAGAATAAGCTACAAGGTTAAAAAAAAAAGAAGTACTTCTTAGGTGATTTGAGAATCCCCTTTCAAAACCACAGCTTCAAGTGGGAAGGAAGAACGGATTTGCCTCCCGACTGGAGAGGGGGCTGACGTGTGTCTCGGAGCTTTGGGGGCTTAATTTAAGTAGCTGAGCAGTTAGTTCCATTCGCTAGGCTTCAAGCTGCTCACATGGTAGCATCAGAGAGGGAATTAAGTAATATTTAGAACGCCTCTCAACAGTAACTTCTCTCTCCTAGGATGGTAGTCACAGTGTTGATGCCACGTCTTAGGCTGGGAAGGCCATTCACTTTGTACTCATTTAAAACATACTTCACTGAGTAGAGGCACGGCGAGAGTCTAAGGTCACCTATCCAACAGTCAACGATCAGACAACCGTTTAACAACCAAAGGTAATCGCTTTGTTGGGAAGAAAGCAGGAAAACGACCCCTGCTGATGTGGAGGTATATTATCCAAACAGCACAGCCAGCTAGAGCCCCAAAGATGCATTTCCACCAAATTTCATTCCGAGGGCATATCTTAAACCACCCAGGTGGCAATGCTGGCACAACCGCTGCAAGGTTTCACGCCGGGGATATTTGTGGCAGCGTTGTTTACAGGAGCGGAAATTCCAACAACGGGATGCATGCCATCCCGAGGGTGACAAGCACGGTGTGTTAAATATGTGAAAGTTAAACACCCCGACATCACTCAAAAGCTTTGAAGATTTGTTAAGATGCACGGAGGAGCACCTTATAGAAATTGCAAGCCAACAAGCAAAAGTTATTTAAAATATTAGGCTAGAAACGGTCTCAGTGGATGATGAACTGTGCTGCCTGGACTCCCACTTGGAAAGAAAGATTCACTCCCCACCTTGTTCCCCAGGGAGGTTCTGGCACCCAGTCCTCCCCCTGCCTGCCCTTTCCTGCAATTGCTTCAGCTGAGGAAGGGCTTCCTCACCTAAGACCACACCTCCTCTGGGCAGTGCTGTTGCTGTGTATTGCAATGCTAAATTCTAGGTCTACCAGGGAAGTCTCACATTTACCAGCTTTTGTTGAGCATGCCTTGTTCCTTAATGGGCTTTTCCTGGAGGGATTCGAGGTAGATGGGGTTTGAGTTACCTAGTTGGGGGTGGAGAAGTGAGAGGAGAGAGAAGAGACCAGGAGGAAGAAGGAGAAGAGGAGGAAGCCGCCATGAGGGGAGATGGACCATGAACACATGGACAGGAGAAACAGCAAGTATCTGGGGCACACTGCTGGGGATGTAGCCAGGCCTGCAGTTAGAATAGCAGATTGTGAGTGACCCCTAGTAATTGTCAAAGCCAAACAGAATAGCCATAGTCTGAGTCTCATTTATTTGTAAGCTAATGAGTGGGGGGTACGTTTAAATTGGGTGCACGACACAGCACACCTGGAATTGCTGACTGATAGAAAGCTATGTGGTATGAAGGGCTGACCCCCTATTCTCAGCGGAAATAACACCAGCTTCTTCCTTAGTCAAGCTCCTCTGTGTTCTCTCCTTCCCTACTCCCCCTCTCTCTGCATTCTCGCAAGCACTCTTATGAAGGCCAGAGCTCAACACCAAGTGATTCTTCAACCACCCTCCATTTACTTTGAGACAAGATATCTTATTGAATCTGGAGTGCAATAATTTAGCTAGATGGTGTGGCCAGCGAGCCCCAGAGATCTTGATTCTACTTCCCCAGAGCTGAATTACGGGTAACTTTTTTCTTCTCTTGAGTGACAGAATCCAAACTCATGTCCTTGTTCTTATGCAGCAAGTACTTGGCTGACAACCATCTCCCTGTCCCATCCAGGAACATTCCTCAGTGATGCTAGAATACGTCCGTCTGGTGACCTCCACCTAAGGGTCTGGGTATCAATGTCATCTCAGCAATACGGAAACCAAGAAAGACCTCCACACATTCTTAAGATGTTCATGCTTAAAAAGAAATAAAAAACGTGGGGGGCGTTAAATATTGATTTAATAGATGCACGATTTACAGCAATGATCACAGGACACTTGTAGCCTTGAACACACTTGAACACATGGTAGGTCAAAACCAATCTTACCCATCCATCCACTGAGCCAACCAGCCACTTAGGCAACCACTCACCTATCTATCCACCTACCCACTCATCCATCCAAACAACACCTCCCACCAGAAAAGAATCAAGCTTCCAACTCATACAATAGGAAAGTGAATGCAAAAGGAATCTAAATAGACTAAAAAGGGCTGTTATAAAGTCATAAATAAATGACCTAGAAATCAAAAACAGGGGACTGGAGAGACAGCCCAGCAGTTAAGAGCACTGGCTGCTCTTGCAGAGAACCCAGGTTCAAATCCCAGCCCCCACATGGCAGTTCATAACAGTCAGTAACTCTAGCTCCAGGGGATATGGAATCTTCACACAGCACACATGCAGGCAAAACACCAATGCACATAAAATAAAAATATATCTTAAAAAAGAAATGAAAAAATAATCAGACAGTCAATAAAACCAAAAGCTCTTCTTTTTGTTGGCAGTGTTGCTTAATTAAAAAAAAACAACAACAACAACAACAACAACAACAGAGCCCACAAGTCTGGCTCAGTAAGGTAGAGGAAGACCAGGGGAGGTGACACACGGACAAGCCCTCATTACCAGCAATGTCAGCAACAAAGCAGGGCACACAAGTAGAGAGGGAAGACGTGGGGACTGATGAGAGAATCTCTGTGCAGCTCTAGAGGACCGCTCTTGGGGAAGTGGGTGAGACGGAAAATTCCCGAGAAAATGTAGAGCATTCACTGGAGGGCAGACTCCAAGCAGTTCTGTGTATACCTAGGAGTACGTCCATGTGTGAAGCGTGGGGTTATGATATGAACAATGCAAGAATGCACGCTCCAGTTAAATAAATGCAATACTTGCCCTCTCAGATTTTCCACACTAGTACTTTACTTTGCGTACCACAGAGGACGTCTTTCCCCCATTGAAGTTCAATTCTGCCTTCTGGTTATCATATTCTCCCCTATGAAGTTTGGCTAATGTGTGTATAAAGGCAACTGCGCTTGCACATTTACCGGTCTCTTATCAGACCATGAGACGCAAGTAATGGATGACCTCAGTCTCCAGCCGGATGCAGAGTCAGTGCGGGGTGCCACAGTGCTTTCACAGAAGCCACCGTCGTATGTGACCTGCACGAGCAAAGAGCTCAGAGAAAGGAGAGTGGGGTATGCACAGACACAGTCATGCTTGACTGGGAGGAGCAGACAAGACCTGTTCACTGCCGTAATGCGTGGGCTGGAGGTGGGAAGTTATCAGTGTGTGCACCGTTTTAGGGCTGGCTATCTCAGATTGACAAGTGAATTAGCTCAGCCTTGGGAGAGGCTCGGTCTCCTTTTCTTGTTGGTCCTTTGTTGCCTGTGGTTTTTTTGTCAAGGAGTGAGATCTAATAAGAATTATCCCCACCCCATGCTTCAAGGCAGGGGACTTGGGAGGGGATGGAGGGGAGGATAGGAAGGGGGAAAATGATGTAAATTAAGTTTCAATAAAAGTTTATAAAAATAAAAGGAAATAATAGAGCACTAAAAATACAGGTGGGTGGGAGGTTTTGACCTACCATGTTTGCTAAGAAATTCATTCAAGGCTACAATTGTCCTTGAAGCATTTCTTTAAAAATAATAACAATAAAAACAACCCTGCAAAACCCCTACGTTGAACTTAAATTTTTTTAAAGATTTATTTATTTATTATGTATAAGTACACTGTAGCTGTCTTCAGACGCATCAGATCCCATTACAGATGGTTGTGAGCCACCATGTGCTTGCTGGGATTTGAACTCAGGACCTCTGGAAGAGCAGTCGGTGCTCTTAACCACTGAACCCTCTCTCCAGAACTTAATTTTAAGAAGAGTTTCTTTATCCTTTCCTTATATTTTTACCTTCAAATAAAGTAAAGCTAGTGAAGTCTGCAGTTCAAACTAATTAGTTTTTTGTTTGTTTGTTTGTTTGTCTTGGTTTTGTTTGTTTGGTTAGTTTTGGTTTGTTGAGACAGGATTTTTCTGTATAGCCTGGCCACCCTGGAACTTGCTCTGTGGACTAGCCTTGCCTGCCTCCCGAGTGCTGGGATTAAAGCCACGAAGCAATGTGTCATTTCTCCCAAATCTTTCAAATGAGTGAGTCCAGTCTATTGGCACATGGACTCTGGGTCCAGTGAGGAGTGTATGTGTTCAGAGTGGATGGTGTACGCTGAGACTGGAGATACACAAGGCTTCATTCAGCTCTTCTCTTGGACTGGGTCTGAGATGGAGATCGATGAACCAAGGCCATGCTACAAATGGAAGTGAGTGTCTGTCAGAAAACAGGAAGAGAGTACGGTGCTGAGGCCCTCAGGGACGAGTTGGCATCTCAAGCTCTTAAACCCGTGTTTCCTCATGGGAATGTGGGGAGGGGAGTATCCATGATTCTACACTGCAGGACAAAGACAGGTGAAGGAGGAACTTGTTCCAGAAGCTGGTGTGTGTGTGTGTGTGTGTGTGTGTGTGTGTGTGATCTAGTGCTCAGAGCCAGTGTATAGCTGGACACGGTTCACACAAGTGTAATCCCAGCAATCTGATGGAGAGATGAGACAGGAGAATTCCCGGAAGCTAGTGGGCCAGGTGAGCTGGAAGAGTGGTGTTGAGACCCTGCCTCAAACAGAAGGGAAGAGGAAGACACACCTGAGGTTGCCCTTTGACCTCTAAACTGTGGCGCGTGTGCATCTGTGCGCACAGACACAAACGTGAAGAAACAAAAAGACAATAGCGATCTCCTAGCACTTGCCTGGCACACGGGACTCAGCGGATGGTGACCCTCCTCCCTATTTTATCAGATACAGGGAAACACAAGGTTCCCCGATGCTACGAGCACCCTCATAAAGGAACGAGGGCTTTGGGTTGAAAAGATATGATTTTGAAGGCGATGGACAGTCGACTTCAGCTTAAGGAAAGGAATGGAGAAGAACGCTTTCAAGGACGAGGCACGAGCGATGAAGCTGTAAGGAGTACAGAATTTCCCCTGTGCTTACAAGCAACGATGGAGGAAGCAGAGAATGACACAGCCTTGGTGGGACCGCCGTTCACAGGTTAGGAGGGGCGGGGAAGAGGGCAGTGGCGCTAGGAGACAGGAACAGTGTGAGTCATCGGGCTAAAAGCATTTAATGCATTGCCACCCAGCTGCAGGGACAGGCCTTTGTGGGCCAGTCACTTTGAAGTAGGCAAAAATAGCCAACAGAAACCAGCCCCACATGAGAAGAAAAGGGAAAAATCATTTTATTTGATTGACTGACATTGTTTTGATCAGAATGTGAAATCTCATGCTGCCTTGGGCTAGTCAGAAAGACACCCTGTGGCCGACGGAGTCATGTGCCAGTCTTCATTGCTCTCGCCTCCACCAGATGTGACTTACTCGGAAGTCAGTACACTCTCACCCCACCCTCCCAGTTAAAAGGACTTTCCCAGTGGAAATGTCATTCTGCATGCTCACTGGACTCCGTAAATCCCCTTCTCCCCAGATCTCAGAAGAGGATCGGAATCCTCTTCTCCCAGTTCGTGTGACACCTGTCACACCTCTTTCCTCCCTGTCTCTCTGCTCTGCCCCCGTGACCCTGGACTTCCTCACTGGCTGGCATCAGCCTCAGTCCTCAGAGCGGCTCTGCACAGGAGCCCTTCACAGAAGCCCCTAGTTTAGATTATTTTCTAACTCAGGAACCAAGCTGACTGTCAGTTTGTATCTGGTTCCTTTCTCAAGTGTTCAGGGCCTTCAATATCCAGAGACACTGAGCAGTTTGAAAGTAAGGTGGGGTTTGCATCCAGTTTTCCCTGCTCATGTTTGCGATTCTGGGGTAAGGTGGAATTGAGTGGGATATTCCAGGAAGGACCTGCGTGGGCGTGGGTAGTGCATTTGCCTAGAGTCTAATGAGGAAGATATCAGAGAGCAGAGGTACAATTCGCACATTGACTAGAACTCCTGGTTAAACAAATGAGATAGGAGATGAGATCCCTGCTCTCTCTCTCTCTCTCTCTCTCTTTCACACACACACACACATACACACACACATACACACACACACATACACACACACACACACACACACAGCATAGTTACAAAGAACACTAGGAACTATTCATTTGTCTACATGGTAACACCGTTTGGGACCCAATTTAGTTTGTGGTTGGAATTTGTGAACCCAAGGGCGGAGCTCCTGAGGGTGTCTCGTGAGTGAGCAATGCCACAAGGAGGAACTGAGGGGCGTGTCCTCCACTGCCCCTCTTCTGGGGTGATGAAGTAGGCAAGGCAGAAGCCTCATGCTGCCGGAGAGCAGGCATTCGTATGCCCTTCCACAGCTCTGTGGATGTGGACCACAGCAATCTAAGAGGGTGAACTCCTCCTGCCTTGGGGCCAGCAGGCTGAGAAAACACTAGGAATCAGTGTGCACAGTTGCGGAGAGAATCCGATGGGCTCAGATGGCGATGGCCTGTAAGTCGAGCCCAGTTCTAGTGCAACGCAGAACGCTAGACTCAGGCAGATGTTTTGTAGTTGGTATGAAGATAATGTCAACTGCAAGGAAAGAAGGGAATCGGATCCAAGTTCCCCCAAATGGGGAAGCATCAAACTCATTCCAAGGCAGAGGACTAAGGAATGGCCCTTCATGGAAAGCACCACAGGACTAGCCTGTGGCTTCGTATCTGAGAAGGAAAGGTGAAGGTGAGGCCAAGGACCATGTAGGCAGGTGGCGCAAACGTCTCAAAGTTACTTCATAAAACAGCATACGACGGTCCAGCAGCGCTGCAGAGAAACACCACCAGAGGCTGGGAATCGGGGGAAACTTGGGAAGTCGGCTGCTTAATCTTAGAGCAGATGCCAAGAATGGTGTGGCCTGCTGCTCACAGGAATGATGACCTGGGGGGCTGCCCCACAGTGTGGGCCATTTTGCAGAAACAATAACAAAAATCCAGACGACCAGAGCTGAGGAAATGTCAACCACTTCATTGTCAGAGTGGAAGAAGATCAATTCCGCGAAATTATTTATAAGTCCGATGGGCATGGCATTAATTTTAACCAGATATCGTTAGATGGTGAGAGAGGGCCCGTCTCAGACAATAGGGTAGAAGTTGATAGAGCAGAACACACTCTGGCCGGCACACCCACTCGTACACACCCACATGTGCACACCCATACACTAAAATGTTGCTCTTAGCCAATAAAGTGTGGTTATTGAGATTAAGGTGTTTGGTGTCATTTTTCTTACTGTTCCCGTTATTATTTTGAATACTTCCTTTCAGTCTCTCCTATTTTCTTTACGTGCATGGAGCCTGCTTTCTTAGACACTTTGATTTGGGAAATGCATGCATGGGGGAACGTCCTGCCAGTGGCCCTCACCGATGGAGAATGCTTTTGCTCCGAAGTCTGACAATGCTAGCTTCTTTCCTGGACCCACATGCTGGAAGGAGAGAAGCTGCCCTCCATGTGCGTGCCGTGGCGTGTACCCCATGCCAATACGTGAAAACATGTACTCGGAGAGTAAAATACGTTTTACAGATGTTACTTTCTACATTTAAGTCAAGAATAAAACTGCTCGTGATTGAACCTGGGCATTCATAACGTTTTGTTTCCGTTACCTCGACCTTCTTCTCCTGACCCAGACAGAGTGCTGTCTCTTCAGGCTTTAACAGGCGAGAAGCGGAGCTCAGGGCCATGCTTATCCACCTCAGTAGAAGCTACACACACAGAAGCTAATGAACACACCAGACCTTAAGGTGTTATACGGGCAAATTTGTTTCAGATTTCTTTTTTTTCTTTTCTTTTCTTTTTTTCGGAGCTGGGGACCGAACCCAGGGCCTTGAGCTTGCTAGGCAAGCGCTCTACCACTGAGCTAAATCCCCAACCCCCAGAATTCTTTTTTGTTGCAGAGTGTGCGTTTTCTTTAGTTTTAAAGCTGTATGTTGTGATCTGGGCGCATTTTAAACGGGCTTCTGTAATTTGGATTGCCCATCCTTTATGGGATCCTTCCTTCACAAGCTAAGTGTGATTTTTGATGAAGCAGTGGCTTAGGGCTGTCTGCTTCGGTATTGCATCCACACCTCTGAACATTTTCATCTCCTGGTGGAAGCCACGCCTGCTTGCGCCCTCGTTTGGAGTCCAGTCTCCGGAAGCTGTGCCCTTAGGCCCAGCTGGAGTGCCTGTGTGCATACCCTGTCCTATTCTCTTGGACCTCATTTTGCTTTTCCCTCAGCTCCCATATTTTACTTTTACTCGTTTTGAAAGGGGGTGCTCCTTTCAGGCAATGAGTCTCTGGATTCGGTCCCTTTGTGCACGAAATCACTAGTGGCGAGGAAATGTGGGAAGCCCAGACCCACGCTGCGTCCCTGGGGCATCACCTTTCATTTTTATTTTATTTTCCTCTCACTCCCAGAAAGATCCTGCTCTCCAGAATGCTTGGTCTTTTCTATGAGGAGATACAAATATCTTAACACTTCCCAAACACTATATATAAATATAATATATATTACATATATATGCTTGTCAAGGTAAATTCCGTGTGTCTCACTGTACCAGGTTGCCTAGTTCCTTAAAATCCTTTCTGTACTTACTTATTTCATCACTCGGTTTGTTGAAGGCTGACATAAGACTTCCCTCTGTTATTGTCTGTGACCAAATTATTTCATATGCTTTAATATTTTCTATTCAGAAAAAAATACCCATGTGTGTGATATTTCTAATGTTTTCCATATTAAATTCTAGATTGCTTAATGTTGATATCACCGTTCTTTCTTTCCTGTGTGTTTTCTTGGCATTCCTGTGTTCCCCCGATCCTTCCCATTTTGTGTAACACAGAATATATTTAGAACTGAGACCCTCCCAACCTCTTTGCCTTGTAACCGAAATAATGAAACCAGCTACCCTTAGGTAATAATGTGCATGCTTGACCTCACTTTTATCACCCTGTCTTGAACTTACTGTTTTTACCTCTCCTTTCTAATTTTCTTACTTAGTTTTTTAATTTAATTTTTTTCCCTGAGCATGCATGAGCTGTTTTAACTAAAGTGAAGAATGGAGTTTCTGTGTTTCAGCATTTTTCCTTCTGTCCCCCCTTTCCTGTCCTGAAGAAAATCTATATTGCCACCTTAGTGTGCCTACTACGGTCACATGTTTCCAGTCTCCCTATCTCATGTCTCCAGATGTCTTCTCAACATCATGCTCAGTTTAAATTTTCTGTGCTGTTCCCCCTTTGGGCTTCCAGGCATGGTTCTGCACGTGAGCTTAGCCAAAGGGCTGAACGGTCTTCATTCTGCAAATGTGACGAACGCAGTGGTTCTCAGCACGTGGGTCACGACCCCTCAGGGGTTAAACGACTCTCACAGAGGTGCTTAAGACCATCGGAAAACACAGATATTTACACTATGATCCGCAACAGCAGCAACACTGCAGTTAAGGAGTAGCAATAGTAATCTTACGGTCGGGGTCAGCACACCATGAGAAACTGTATTAAAGGGGCACACATGAGGAAGGCTGAGAAGCACGGCTCTAAAGGGATGCCTGCCTGAACCTCTCTCCACAGTTCAGCCCTGAGCTGAGCTTCTCGTCTGCTCACACGTTCTGCTGCTATTCTTCAGAGCCCTCCCTCATGAAGCCACCACACTCCCAGGCACAGACACAGAAGCCAGGGAGTGACCCTGGGCTCCCTTGCCCTGCTTCCCACCCCTCCCTTACACCTTCTCTCCTGATTCTCCACTCCTGCAGCCTTTGCTCAGCCCTCTCATCATCCCGCTTTCCCCTCAGAGCCCCTGTGTGGGCCGTATTATACGTATAATGGCCATATTATTCCCCACGTAATAGTTTCTCACGGTCCCTTCCAGTGTACATGAAAAACCTACACTCTTTGATGCGGCAGACAAGACCCTCTGTAGTTGGGCTGCTGCTCACGTTTCCAGACACAGCTCCTATCACTTTCTCATGCAGACTTCGCTTCAGTAACTGAGCTGTGTCCCAGGAACGGCCTCTGAGACTTTGCTCATGCCATTCCCTCTCATTCATTACAACTTTTGGCTCAAGTTCTCCAGATCGTTATCTGGCTTCTTTGATCTACTAACTTCTCAGTTTGTGGATTTACCTCTGACTTTCATCTAAGATTAGCACTGTTTTGTTTCTGGCTCTGTTACACATCCTTGCTAGAAAACACTTGACCTTCCTTAGAAACTGGTCCTGTATGGAGCACACAGTGGGTGCTCAGTGACCTTCCTTAGAAACTGGTCCTGTGTGGAGCACACAGTGGGTGCTCAGTGACCTTCCTTAGAAACTGGTCCTGTGTGGAGCACACAGTGGGTGCTCAGTGACCTTCCTTAGAAACTGGTCCTGTGTGGAGCACACAGTGGGTGCTCAGTGACCTTCCTTAGAAACTGGTCCTGTGTGGAGCACACAGTGGGTGCTCAGTGACCTTCCTTAGAAACTGGTCCTGTGTGGAGCACACAGTGGGTGCTCAGTGACCTTTCTTAGAAACTGGTCCTGTGTGGAGCACACAGTGGGTGCTCAGTGACCTTCCTTAGAAACTGGTCCTGTGTGGAGCACACAGTGGGTGCTCAGTGACCTTCCTTAGAAACTGGTCCTGTGTGGAGCACACAGTGGGTGCTCAGTGACCTTCCTTAGAAACTGGTCCTGTGTGGAGCACACAGTGGGTGCTCAGTGACCTTCCTTAGAAACTGGTCCTGTGTGGAGCACACAGTGGGTGCTCAGTGACCTTCCTTAGAAACTGGTCCTGTGTGGAGCACACAGTGGGTGCTCAGTGACCTTCCTTAGAAACTGATCCTGTGTGGAGCACACAGTGGGTGCTCAGTGACCTTCCTTAGAAACTGGTTCTGTGTGGAGCACACAGTGGGTGCTCAGTGACCTTCCTTAGAAACTGGTCCTGTGTGGAGCACACAGTGGGTGCTCAGTGACCTTCCTTAGAAACTGGTCCTGTGTGGAGCACACAGTGGGTACCCAGTACACGTGTGGGTTCATGACTCAGTGTCTGTTCAGGAATGTACTTGCTGTGATGGAATGATTTAGGTGTTTGGGGCAACAAGGTAATTTGAACAGAGCAGGAGCACATGGCTGTTGGCTTCCTAGTAGTTAAGAAACAGTGCCTTGTGACTATTCAAAGTCAGCTAGGTGCACGGCACTAGAAAAGGGAAGAGACTGTGCTTCTAACAGTGATGACCTGGACTCAGATTCTTGGGTTCATGAACATCATTGCTGATGAAACTTTAGCATGGGGGTGGTCTGGACAGCAGCACCTGCCTTGGCTCTTCAAGATTCTGGAAAGAGCATCTGCCATCACAGAAGACGTGGAGAGATATTTTTCTAGCTCAACCACTTTAATTAGAGGTGAGGCCACTGTGGCATTTGTTCTGTTGCCCCAGAGCTGAGAGGGACAGACGTGCAGTGGGCAATGAAAACATTCAGCATCTCAATACCTGAGGATCGAAGTGGGCCGCTAGGCCCTAGCTGCTGGGAACTTCCACAGCAGATGGGCCATGAGGAAATGAAAAGTCATTTCCTGCGTGGACAGCCACACTGACAATGACACTGCTAGGCACCAGAGCATCACCTCCACCACACAGAGCACACAGAAAGGAAGGTAAGGCTCAAACGGCCAACTGGGAGGGCAGCTATGGCTTTATCAGCCGATTGGTGACCACTGAGCTTTCCCTCTGGCTGTTCTTGTCAGCCACTCACAACCTCTGCTTTAGCTGGTCACATGAGGGGGGTGGGACCCTGGTGGCATCCCCGGTGCCATCTTATGCCTGTGTGGGGAACCAGGAGAGACGACGGACTGCTGTTTGTCTAAGCGTGGTGCATGTGCAAAAGAATGGTTATTATTAATTATTAAGATGACCTCTCACTTAAACCTCGGCTATCTTGTGCTCCTCTTCTCCACAGACCGTGTACGCCATGCATCTCAGTCCTTGGGAGGCTGAGGCAGAAGCGCTGTGTGGATTGTGAGTTTGAAGCCTGCCTGGGCTACGTGGCCCTTGCGGTTGGAGGGGGAGAGACAGAAGCAGAGACGACAGAAGGAAGGAGAGAGGAAGAAGGGAAGAAAGAGAGAGAAAGGAAGAAAGAAGGAAGAGAGAGAGAGAGAGAGAGAGAGAGAGAGAGAGAGAGAGAGAGAGAGAGAAGGCGCGAGGGAGAGAGCGGGGAGAGTTCTTCAGTTTTTTTTTTTTTTGCTCTCATCCTTCACATTGTGATCAAGGAAAAGCACCTGCCCCCCAACCCCTGTGTTGATGACTTAGGCGGCCGATTCTTAAAGGAGAAGTAGATATTTTGACATGAACCCAAACATTCAGAAGAGAAGGTTAGAAGAAGGAAGTCCACCCTGGAGAGGCCCTGCTCAGAGGAGAGATGGTGACTCCTCCCTGCTGTGAGCTCCAGGCCAGGCTCACCTTGGGTAGGTGGAGAGCTCTCACCACTTTGATTAGTTTGCTTATTTAATGTTTTAGTATGGTCTTTCACTAAACACAGCCTTGAACTTGTAATCCCTCTGCTTCAGTCTCTCAAGTAGTTAGGACATCAGGCATGTGCCCCTACTCTGGGCCTGGGTTCCTTGTTGAGATAATGACTTGAGACACTTTCTCGTCTCCTTCTCCAATCTCGCTTTCAATAACCTAGAAGCTCTTAGATGTGCCACAAATTAATACGTATCTCTTGTCATGACTGAACAGCACTCTAGGGTGCTAAAGCAACACGTGGTTCAAATAACCACAGCACAGTTTTTAATCTATCCACAACCATACAAGGGGCCACCACCAGCACTGATGCCACCATCCCCGTTGATGGCATCATGTCCATCGCTAGCCTTACTGCCACCATCACCACCACCTTCAGAATATAAGTCCTTTAATGGGAAAGTAACTTGGAAATATTCCTTATCTTGGGGGGGGTACTGGTGTTAATCCCAGAAAATATTCTGAAATAGGATTTGGAAACAGCTTTGAGGACTAAAGTTGTGATCTCGAGGAGGTGACGTGAGCTCACCAAAAGTGGTTTACCCCAAGTCAATGGTGTTGCTTCTTTAACAGGGATATTGAACATCAGACCAAAGGAATATCATTGATAGCAAATCAGGACCTTCCCAAGATATTTGACAAGCTTTGGTTGATGATCTCTTGGAAAAGAGTACAGTGTAAGCCGAATACATTTTCTAAAACCATGCTGTTTAATTATTGAACTCATACCCAGTCCTTGGAGCACGCAGAGAAATACCTTGGAATCCTACAATACTCATTGTTTGTCCTGAGAACTTAGGCAATGTGACCATGAACGTTAGATTTGGCATGGCTGGAAGCTGGCCGGAAGGGCCAGCAGAAACACTGGATATTGATGTAGTTAGCTTTTCCAGGTTAGCAAGAAGGCAAGTTAAATGAGGCACAATGCAGAATAAATGCCAAGGCTCTGTGTCTGCATTCCACATGGCACCTGTTCACTGATGGGACAGGGACAAAGCAGTGAGCGGGCAGGTCAGGGGCCAGTCTGAAGACAAGTCGAGCTATTTCAGTGGCTAGGAGTCTCAGCCAGTGTTAATGGCATGAATATCTAATAAGATGTCAGGAAGCTTTTAGCAGACATAGAAATGAAGGATGAGGAAGGTGCTCAATTCACTTGATGTTGTAATTAGACACCCCCAACTCCCCAAGAAGAGGGCTGTGATCCTGGGTGAGACAGCACTGCTCTTGGCAGACTCAAGGAGAAGAGTGGCTGGCCGGAGTGCTTAGGCAGTGAATTCCTTTCTCTCTGTCCATCCAGAGGCTTGCACTCTTGAATGTCACTTACATCTTCAATTGTATGGATGGCTTCCCTTGGAACCCCTTCAAATTCACCCTTTTATCTGCTTCCCAGGAAGCCAAGAGGGCTACGAGTCATATCAACATTACCACGCACATCGATACATAGGCAACACATGTAGCCTTTGAAAATCCCATCTCTCCTACCAGCCTTGCGAATACAGGCAAAGCTACTCAAACTGTCTGAGGTTCACCGTCCTTGCCCGAGAGATGGGTTATTAATATCAGGCTCCTAGTGATGACGTGGATATGTGTGAGTGTGTGCTCATGTGCAGCATGGTAGGGGCTTGGAGGAGGTGCTGGACAGGCCCTGCCTTCGCTTTCCTCTGCTTTCCTTCTCCTCTCTTCCTCTGGGTCAGACTCTGTGCAGAGGGTGTGTACAGAAAACACGACGCATGCAGACACCCAGTTTGTGCTCTGGGGTGCTGGACTCTTTGCACTTAAGGTTTTCTTCTTGTACATTCTCTAATGCATTCACCAAAAGCTGCCTGCAGCACTTATGCACCAGAAATATGACCAGCATGGCTGAGAACTTTAATTGTTTTGCTTTGAAGATTTAAATAAGCATGGATGAGAGATGACACAACTCTAGTTCTACCTCAGACATGTGCACACACACATATATACACACACACCCATACACACACACTCATACACACACTTATAAACACATACATACACACTTACACACACACACTTACACATACACACACTTACACACATACATACTCATACACACACATGCACATACACACACTTATACATACACACATACACACTCACACATACACACTCATACACACATACAAATACACACACTCATACATACACACACACTCATACACACACTTACACACACATATACACATACACATACACATGACCACTTACACACATACACTTACACACACATACACACACTTACACACATACACACATACACACATGTACACACACATACACACATACACACATGTACACACACACTTACACATACACACACAGAGTTATTCGTCAAAGTAGAATTAAGATGCTTTAAAAGAAAACTGTGCACACAACACACAGAACAGTGCATCGGACAGTCTTACTTGTCTTTCCATCTACCAAATCGTTATCTATGTATAAATGTCAGATGCTAGCAATACGGCAGAAACAGGCAAAGCTGCCCTCAGGGAGCCTGCGCCTTAGTGAAGATACAGGTCAAGAGGTGATTTCACCATGTGAGGTAAGGATATGCTGTGGGCTGTTGAGACATCTCTCTTCCATGCACAGAAGGGGAGAGATTTACAGAAGGACCTGGCCAGATCCAAGCTGAGTCTTGCAAAAGTTGATTTCAGGGTGAGATCCAACTGATGTTTGTTCCATGTGTAACTGAGCCAACTGCTGGTAGGAGAGGTAGGTACAAGGCGAACATGCTCTAAAGAGAACCCATGACTAGGGCCCAGTTGTTTTCTTTTAAAAATTGCCCTGTTCCGGAGTGGTGGTGCACTGCTTGACTGGGTTTCTTTTCTGCCAGCAACACTTTCTTTGACGTGAGGATAATATTTTTGTGATTCTCTCTCTCCTTCCCTCTCTCTCTCTCTGTTTGTGTTTGTCTGTCTGTCTCTCCGTCTCTGTCTCTTTCTGACCCTGTCTCTCTGTCTCTCCGTCTCTGTCTTTCTCTTGCTCTGTGGTCAGAAGTCTCCCTCCCTCCCACTTTCTCCACACCATGAAATGTGGCCTCTCGCTGAACCGGGAGCCCACTGTTGCAGCCAGGCTGGCTGGCCAACCAGCCCCAGGGACCCTCCTCTCTCTCCCTCTCCCCAGCACTGGAATCATAGGCACACAGCACGTTCTTTTTGTAAAGAGTTCTTCTGTATGTTGGTGGTGTGATCTAAACTTGGACTAGTTTTTGCATGGGCGTGACAAGTGCTCTTCTGATGAGCATCTCCTGTCCACAACCTCCTAACAAACTACTTTTCCTTGTTCTGGGCTGTGCTGCTGCTGTTTGGTTAGACAAGCTTGCTACTTGGCACTGTTGGTTTTGTTGTGGTAGTCTGATACTTGATTTAAACAAATCGCTCTGTGTATCTGGCCAGATTACGAGGAATGTAAGAGACTAACAGGAGCCTATTGAGTCTGTTTGTGAAGGTGATGTATGTTTGTAAGAGTGAAAATTACTATAAGCATTGCGTGAAGATGTGGGACATTATATACTTTTGTATATTTTATACAGTAGTTTGATGTCCTCCGAGTTAATACATGATATCCAGCCAAAGAACTGCATAGCCCACAGTCATTTATGTAAAAGCAATACAGTTTTAAAGCTAATGATGGGTATAGAGGCCTGTAAACCTCATCAGTTAGGAGGCTGAGACAGGAGGATTGCTGTGAATTTGAGGCTAGCCTAGTCTACTACATTAGTGAGACCTTGTCTCAGAAAACAGCAATAAATAACCATGGCCTTATATGAAATAGTTTACTCATCCATATTTGAGGGTATAAATTAGATGGTATTTATGGCTTCTCCCATTGGACTTGGGACGGTCATGTCTGTGGTTTGTCCTGTGAAGTTCTGGACAATTCTTGAGTAGCTAAGAGTTACCTACTTAGACTGTGGTACAGCTGCCCTAGGGAAACGGAAGTGTAAGTCAGTGTAGCTCTTTTGTACCTAAAAGAACAGTGGCTTCTTGTGTACCTATAAGGAATCTCCCATTAGTCATACCCTCTGGCTTGGTGATTCTTCTTCTGGGAATCTACCCGAAAGAGGGAACTGGACATGAGCGTGGTAGATTTTGCCCGGAATTATTTGAGGTTGCTAAAGAGAGCACACGACTTAAATAGCCCAACAATGCACAGTTGGTAAATGCTGGTGGTGAGGGATGCTCACTAGAACACCAATAGAGGAAAAACGAAACAAAACAAACCCGAGAGGACTGATGGCGACCGCACCTTGGAGTCGGTGAGCTTGGACTGGCACGGTGGCTCGGCACTGGAGCGAGTCACCTGTACATTATGCCATCCTAGAAAAACGGGGTTGATAATAATAACACCTATCTCAGAGGGACTTCCTAGGACTCAGTGACATAATGAAGATAAAATGATTAAAACCATGCAAAGTACATTTATTAGGTTACCTAAAATGCTAGCCCTCTACGGAGCGTACGATTTCAAGGCATAAAAATAGACGGAAGGGAAATATGTCAATGTATTAAAAACGTGGGGTCTGGGTGGTAGGAATCTTGGGCAATATAATTTCTTTTTACTTTTTACTCCCCGAATCTTCTGCAGTGAGCAGGAAGTACTATTATATTAGGAGTACATCATAATATTTAATTCAATATGATATTTTTTTAAAAAAAGAATGCTACCCACAATGAAACAGCACTTCCTCTTTCCCTTCCAGGGGAGGAGCTGGGGGCCAGCCTCAGCAAGCACAGAGTCTCACAAGGGCGGGGCCTCTGGGAGGGGCAGGCCATGTGGGGTGGGGACTGGGGTCATTGACCCTAGGTTGATGTGTGGGCAGCAGAAAAGCTGGAGTAGGTGGCCGCAGGCGTCCCTTCCACCGTCCACGGGAGACGCTACCTTCCAGGCTGCTGTGACGTTTATCTTCTCCCTAATCATTTTTTGGTTGATCTGAACAAAAGACTAACATAAAAACATCAGGTGAATGGGGGCTGGGGAGGTGGCTCATGGGTAAAATGTCTGCGGCTTGAGCATGGGGATCCGAGTTCCAATCCTCACACTATGTAGAGAGCAGGCAAGGCAGCTGTGGCTCAGCACCGAGGAGGCAGAGCTAGGAGGGTTCCCAGGCTTCATGCCCAGCCAGTCTAGCTGAACCAGTCAGCTCTGTTAGTGAGACCCTGTCTCTAAAATAAGGTGGAGAGTGATAGAGGATCTCTCTCTCTCTCTCTCTCTCTCTCTCTCTCTCTCTCTCTCTCTCTTCCTCTCTCTCTCTCTCTCTTCCTCTCTCTCTCCCTCTCATCCTCTCTCCTTCCCCCTCCCCCTCGTCTTCTCCTCCCCCATTCTCCCTCCCCCTTCCCCTCTTGTGTGTCCGCGTTCATGTACAGATACACAACATGTATAAACATGTATATGCATGAGGAGGCATGTACACACAGAGAAGCATGGAATACATACACACAGACATTGAGCATGCACACACAGGCATAGGGCATGTACATACAGACAAGAGAAACATGGAACATATATACACACAGGCATCACACACACACACACACACACACACACACACACACACACACACACACACACACACACTCACACTTCCTACCTCCAGATCTTTCCCAGAATCAATAATGCCTAGATGGCTGGAGTTACATGTTAAAGGAATGGGGTGGTGTGGTGCTTAGATCAGAACAGAAGCACCACAGGAAATTAGCTTAGTTGCAGCTGTTTTATTTAATGAGTATAATTTATATTCAAAGTGGAATTTCTGGCAAATACAACCCTTTAAGCAAGAACCACCTTTCCATGTTAGGGGACACCCATAGACTGGGAAGGGTATAGTTGTAAAAGAGTCTCTTTCTGTGCTCTCTCTGTCTCTGTCTCTCTCTGTCTCTCTGTCTCTGTCTCTCTGTCTCTCTGTCTCTCTCTCTGTCTCTGTCTCTCTGTCTCTCTGTCTCTGTCTCTCTGTTTCTCTCTCTGTCTCTCTGTCTCTGTCTCTCTGTGTCTCTCTGTCTCTGTGTCTCCTCTGTCTCCCTTTCTCTCTCTCTCTCTCTCTCTCTCTCTCTCTCTCTCTCTCTCTCTCTCTCTCTCTCTCTCTGTGCGTATTTGGTTTCTGATGTTTGCACTGAGCCATGTCAGTCCTTCAGTCCTTTGTTGACTGTGGGGATACCCTGTGCTCCAGCAAGTGGATCTTGGAGCTACGTTTTATGAACACTGAATCCCAGCTGCCGAGATAACAAAGTCGATGTCCCCATCCAGACCAGAGGGGCAGTTTCCAGTTTTGTGTCTGACTACTGTCCCTCATTATGTTTGGAGGTGGTCGTTGTACGTCTCTAGATCTATGATGTGTTCCCTAAGGCTCTGAAACGAAAGCTGACAAATAGCTCGCCTAGGTCCTCCACCCCACAGGGAGGTCATCGTATGCTAATGAGGCACTGGCAGATAACCTTGCAGCTTGGACAAGTGAGCCCGCAGGTCCACCCAGCACTCCCGAACGAACGCCACTCTGGTTCAGTCACAAGTCACCTCGCTCCCCAGCAGGCCCTCGTGATGCCCCTGGCGACTGAGGGAGGGGTCTCTTCGCTACCCTGCTACCCAGAATTGCACGGCAGGACTGCTTGTTTCTGGTGCTTTTCTTCCCTATACGCTGGCGGCAGGGATGGAAGCATTCCTCCAGAATCACCTGTAGGGCTTTTAAGAACTCCACAGCCCCCTCCTCGAATTCTATTCACTAGTTCCGAGCAAAGGACTATTAGGAGATATGAGGTGCGGGGGTCCGATGGAGTTCTCGTACACCCCACTGCCCCACAGGTGATTGTGGATGCTCCCCTATAGATACCAACACAGACATGCCTTGTGACCCAAAAGAAACAGGTCACTTTTAGATTCCCACGACGCTTCCCCTTTTATTTGCCAAGGGGTCTGTATTCTGTTCAGCTCCTCTCTAAGCCTCCCCCCCCCACCCCCGCCCTAGAGGCTTTGAACTTGGAGTGTCCCGAAGTCTCAGAACCCTGTGGGACTGTCAGAGGCTCTGGCGGCCAGGCAGAGAAAGACATTCTCTGCTCCCCGTAGCCCTCCGGTTCCTTGTGCCGCGCTCTGGATACCCCGGAGCCAACGTAAGAAAGGCTGACATTTGACCAGTTGCTTCAGCAAATTGCCTGAAGCAAGGCCTCTTATCCTCTGCACACCTTCGTTTTTTTGCACCCACCACACAGGGAGGGGGCCCCACCCTGCACAGTCCACTGGCGCATCCCCTCTGGCCGGGGTTTGTGGCAGGTGGCGCTGTCAGGATGGGCGCAGGGGCCTCTTCTGCAGCTCTTTTCCCAGCCACGGACCCGCTCTCGCTTTGCCCTGGCTTTCCAAGTTGCTGCTGGGTTCCCCCAAACTGGTGACCCCCGGTTCGCGGCCGCGGTCTTACCTCACCATGCAACACTTGGTTGCGCGCTTGCCGGGGAGCTCCCTCCTAGCCGCTTATTCCCTTACTTGGGAGGAAAGAGGAACCGAGAGACAGAAGGGGACCGAAGCGGGCGCCCGGGCGTTCTCCCGGTGCAGCCCTCTCTGGGGCGGAGACGTCAGGCAGCCACCAGGGTTGGCGCCCCAGGGTCTTCCGCCTCTGCTAGGGGCTGGGTGGCTGGAAGGGGAGGCTACCTCCTCTACCCGCTACGGCACTGCGGCTCTGCACCCTGTCCCTAGCAGCATCGCAAGTCCAGCTGCCACTCTCGCTGCGGAGCCCTGCCCCCCGGGCGCAGAGACCGCCCCCGCCACACACACCCGCGCGCGCAGACACACGCGCCCCCCACAAACACACGGGTGCACACACATAAACACGTGCCGCGCGCACACCCACGGATGCCGAGCCTCTGTGCATGGGAACCTCTGTGCATGATCAGGGCACTCCTGGCTGGCTTTAGTCAGAGTGCTGGTTGGTGGCTGTGAGAAATCAGCTGACACCGAGGTAGAGGACATTACTTGAAAAATCCAGTGTCCTCTGGCTGTTTACTTTCCTTAACCTAGAAACCTAGGAGGAGTCTGGGATGCCTAAATATTTCAACCAAAGCAAAAAAAAAAAATTGTAAACATAAAAATAAATCAACAAGTTCTGTTTTCTAGGAACCCGGTGTCTCTGATGTCCATTGTCATCGGTCCCGTCCAGAAGGACATTTCTGACAATCTTGACCCAGTGGCAGTAGATTGGTGATCATTTCTCCTCTGCAGGCCTACATGGTCGGGATCGATCTAGCTAGGCAGAAAGGGGCTCTGATGGGTGGGTAAGGTTGTGATTTTCCTTCTTTCCCTTTGCATGACATTGGGCTGTCTCCTACAGGACAAATAGAACACTTCTAAAACAAACAAATACACATGCGCAAGTAAAAAAGAGAAAGAAAAAAAAAGTAAAAGTAGAAAACTAGAGAAAATGACGTGGGGCTGAGGGTAGGGCACCGGAGGCAGCAGTGGCAGAGGCACAGGGACCCGTGGGACCTTCTCTTTCCATGACGCGGGTGTCTGCGTGGGGTGGTGGCGGCCGTGATGTTATTTCAGCAGAATGACTTCTGTCCGTTTCACACCACATTTAGAGTCACCAGGAGTTTACTCTCATCTGTAAAATATGTGGAGTTCACCCGTTTCCACAGCCAAGAATTCCCTTCTGCCAGTGGGCAGCGGAGGTCCCTGGGTGGAATCGAAGCCAAGAACAGCTTTCTGCAGAGGGCAGAGGAGCAGGGGGCTGGGTGTCTAGGCATCTGGGGAGGAAGCTGCAGACGTGACTGTTGCAAAGCACCGAAGGACCCTGGTGGTTAATTCATCCCCGGCTACTAGCAGGCAGGGTGATGAAACCAAGAAGAGACAGAGGCCCTGAGAACTCTTACACTTCCTTCCCCACTCGATAAGGGCGAAGCAGATGAATGGATGGATGCTGGTACTCTGTGCTCACACGTCAGCCACGATCCACTCTTTAATCCACCTTCCCTGGGGAGCTTCTCAGAGCCACCCTCAGCCAGGCCGCCACACTTGGTGTGAGCGCGTTCTGCGACACATGTGTGCGTTCGTCCTTTATCTTCTTGTTTCCGTGTCACGTACTGACTCACTCATTCTGAGAATATTCATTAGAGTTCCTGCTATCTTTTTGGGCACTTCCCACTGACTCCGGTCATGGACCTCGCCTGGGAGAAGAGAGGGATGGAAAGACAGGAAGGGCTTAGAAATGTTTGTAGCCTGTCCTTTTCAAAGGCAGGCTCCAAGCC
Source organism: Rattus rattus (assembly GCF_011064425.1). Taxonomy (NCBI): domain Eukaryota; kingdom Metazoa; phylum Chordata; class Mammalia; order Rodentia; family Muridae; genus Rattus; species Rattus rattus. Next base: position 7,327,034 of record NC_046157.1, read on the forward strand.
CGGATTTACTGTACACACGTTCACTGAACACAGGCCTACTGTATACATCTTCTTTGAGCACAGGTTTACTGTATCTATAATTACTGATCACAGGTCTAATATATACATGTTTATTGAGCACAGGCCTACTGTATACCTCTTCACTGGACATAGGCTTACTGTATACATCTTCAATGGGCATCGGCCTGCTATAGACATCTTCACTGGGCACAGGCCTACTGAATACAGGCTTAGTATATACCTCTTCACTGGACATAGGCTTACTGTATACATCACCTTCACTGTGCACAGGCCTGCCTACTGTATACATGTTCATTGAACAAAGGCCTACTGTATACATCTTCACTGGGCACAGGCCTACTGTATACATCTTCACTGGGCACAGGCCTACTGTATACATCACCTTCACTGTGCACAGGTCTGCCTACTGTATACATGTTCATTGAACAAAGGTCTACTGTATACATCTTCACTGGGCACAGGCCTACTGTATACATCATCTTCACTGTGCTGGGCTGAATGACTATGGAAGATGGAGTCCTTATCTTCTGAACTGCATCCCTGAGGAGGCCAACACAGTTGTACACGTGTCACAGAAAACCATTTGGCTCTCCCTAGGCCAGACTCATTCTGGAGAAGGCCGACTTGAAGGAGAACCCGGATAGGGAAGGCACGGTTGCAGCAGGAGCTGGGACAACATGGAGCTGTCCTGTCCTCTACAATAAGGAAATAATAAGCGTGATGGGACACATGGGGAAGGCGGGCAGAAGTAGAGCGAAGCGATCCAACTTGGCATGCCGGGGAAGTTATTATATAACAATAAGAAACTCCGCAAAGGGTGCCAAGCGAGAATTTGGAGAACAGAAGTGCTTATAAAGATTGGTAAATATGAAGGTGCTTGTTCCTATAAAATACACCATTTATGAAGTCAAAAGTGTTCGCCAAACGGGCTTGTGAATAGACTCCTTTGGGGGATTCAGCGGTGGTGCCGAGCTAAGCATCTAAGCACACGCAGGGGAAGCAAACGAAGCCTTGCTGACAGGGGCGAAGAAATGGCGGCTTGAGTTCCATTCCAGTGACATGCAGGAAAAGTGTCCTGATGAAGGTCAGAGCAATGTGGAAGGCACAAGTAAAACGAATCGTGGAGGGGGCAGGTTGGGCACGCGATTGGAAAGATGAGTGGTGTTTGCCTCAAAGGCCAGGAGAAAATGGACACTTTTATACAAGGTTGAGAGGAGAGGGGTGGGAGAGAGCCTCCAAGTACTCTACATACCCTGCTTGGGGTGGAGACACAGTGAGGTGAACTCTTTTTTCCTCTTTGCATGTGCATGTTGTGTGCGTGTGTGTGTGTGTGTGTGTGTGTGTGTATGCATGCGTGTGTGTGTTTCTGTGTCTGTGCGTATGTTCCTTTTATTTCCTTCAGACAAGAGGGTACTTGTGAGCAAGTTGGGAAGTGTCTGAAGCCAGCTTTCCCAAGGCAGGAGGTGTCCCCCATGGGAATGGAGAATTGAGGAGTACCGTGGGGGAGAACTATCTCTTGCAAGGAGCCACAGCTCAGGTGATACAAGTGTCTCACTCTATAACATCTCCAACCCAGGGGCGAAATCCAACCCATGTTCTTCTTCCTGGCCATGAGCCCTGTCTGCCTGGGAGGGAGGGCTACCCTTTCTCCAATTGGCACACAGGCCTGACTGCTAAGCACTTTGCACACACGGACGCCGTGGTTCAACTGGTAAGGATTTATGGAACACCTGCTGTACGTGCAGACTCTGGGTGAGCTGGAGGAGGCCGCGAGCGTCTCCATTCCTAGGTGACACTCTCGGATACACTGTGAATACAGAGGAGGAAGCTGGCTTCTCTCTTTCGAGACTTTACAGTCTGTGCCAGCTACAATCAGACAGTGGAAATGGTTAAGAAGCAAAGAACAAAATAGAGAATCAAATGCCACACTGTAGAGCGCAGGCCCTCGGTGTGAGAGAAAGCGTCGCCCTGGACTTCCTCGAGGAGGAGGGCAGAGTTTTAAGAATGGCACCTATGTCCATTTTCAGTCAGAGAAGGAGCTGTGGGTGGGACCAGAGGTGGTCAAGTTATCTGGGGCCTCCCCGTGCAGATTTCCAAGCCCAGCGGCTTCCCTGGTGCCTCTCCCAGTCACGGAGCACTCTGATGAGTCACCCTTATTTCTGAGAGACAGGGCAGTTTCGGGTGTTTAGCTGGCTCAACGCGCTGCATTTCCTGAGCGTCCAATGCTGGCAGCTCACGCTCACCATGTTGCTCTGGGAACACATCATCCGAGCCAGCAGCTGTTGCCTGATCACCATCTCCACAGCAAAGCGAGGGCTGAGTCAGCCACCTGTGTCTGGAAATTTTTAAGTCCAACCGTCTGTGACAAGTAGGTTGACAGTCGGCTCTCCGAGCGCACCAAGACCAGGGCTACTAAGCGCCAGGTAGCTCAGTGGTTGGAGATGTGAAGACCTGGCTTTGGGGACCTTGGGTTACCTTTCTAGACCTCCCCTTTGTCACACACAGAGGACTCAGCGTTACAGCAGATCGGCGTGCTCGCTTTGGACTTCGCAGTCAACGGGATCTTTCTGCTCTCCCAAATGCCCGCAGTACAGGAGCTGGCTTCATCTAGTCCTAGCCTTGCCTAACCTTGACTTTGGCGATGAAGGCAGGGCTGCCCCCGGCACGTGCGTGAGCTTCTGGGATGGAGATAAATATAACCCCAGTTTCACCTTGAGTGGGACTCTCAGACCCACCCTCGAGAACGTAGGCATATTATCCTCTCCGTGGGCTCAGGGTCTGGTTTCACAGGAAAAAATAGAGGTTGGAGAGGTCCACCATTCCCGGCTCTCTATGCTGTTAAATCCTGCCACAGTGTTCCTAAACACTGCTGATCACTTGGGTGGGACCCTCTAACGCAGCAGCCCGGAAAAATCCTCACGATAGCATGGCTAAACTTTGAGGGGAAAAAAAAAGAATAAAAGGAAGCCAAAGTATCGAAAGTCTCAGGAGTAAGAAACAGATATAAATTCAAATGAGGTCAGGCCATCTGCACCCACTTTCTCTCTGGAATGACACAGAAGCAGACGTGTGTGCAGGCTTCCACCGGCTTTACTCTGTTATTACCTGAGGCAGAGTCTTTCCTGTAGCTCAGCATGGCCTCAAATGCCCAGCTCTCTGGCCTCAGCTTCCAAGGGCTAGGCGTCTGCCACCATGCTTGCCCCTTTGTCGGTTTCGGAAGTGCCGTGTAAGAACTCGGCTGAGGGTGGAAGATGCTTTCTTCCCCTAACCGTCTGGAAGGAAGAAAAATGCTGACCTGTGGTAATACTCCCTCATTCGTCTGCTTGCTAAGGGACAGCAATGCACCACGGGCCAGGAACGCTGTCTCCGTGCTCCTAACAATAGTAACTTAAAAAAAAATTAGAATGGCAATATTTTTAACATGTAAAGTTAATAAATGTGCTGGCCCACATTCAGGGCTGACTGCGGAACTCTTCCCGTGCCTGGAGCTAACTGTGCAGTGGCCCTCGGTGGCCCTTGGTGGCCCTCGGTGGCTGTCTGGGGAAAGGTGATGAAGATACCTACCCACCTGAGGTCCCTTTATTGTCTACAGGAAGACGGATGGTGCCAAGAAGGGAAGGGAGGTGCGAGCAGGGCGTGCGAAAAGGCAGGAGAGAGCTTTCACCTTCCTGAGTATTTTCGGCAATGGACTCTAATCATCCTGCTTGCGTGGGCTGGTAAAGAGGCTAATTTTGGTTCACTGCATGACCCTGGGTCTGCGTTCTTCGCCGCCTGACCAGGAGCTGCTGCAGTGGAATTCCTCAGTGAATCTTCAGGGCGGGGTGGACTGGGGAGGGGATAGGTTCATGTGTATTGCCAGGAACCTCCCCGGGGAGGAGCAGGTCCTAATTCCAGAAATGACCATAAACACTAAAGCCTGCCTCGCCACAGGACTTTCAAGAGGATTGGAATGTTTTTAGAATTATCAGCCACTTCTTGATTTCTTGTTAACCAATTTGGGGGAAGGGGCAAAAATGTCACAGAAGGCAAGAAATCAAGGGGGCCCCTCGTGCCATGTCTCCCATCCATTCTTCCACCCTCTCCTGCCAGAATTGCTGTGCTAGTTAGGGTTTTTATTGCTTTGCTCGTTTGAACTGTAACTCTCAGGCCACACTCCATCCCTGAGGGCAGTCAGGGCAGGGACACAAAGGAACCTGAGGGCAGGAGGTGATACAGAAGCCATGGGGGATGCCGGGTACCACCTTGCTCCCCACGCCGTGCTCAGCTTTCTGTTTTATACAAACCAGGTCTACCTGTCCAGGGGCAGCAACACTCCCAGTGAACCGAGCCCTCCCACAGCCATCATTAATCAAGAAAATGCCCCTTCCAACTGGCCTCCCGCGATCGAATTGAGGCGTTTCCTCAATCGCAGTCCCCTTTCCCAGAGAAACCACAGTTTGTGTTAAGTTGACAAAACCAACCAGGACAGTTGCGTTTGAAAGTCCTCCACGTGTTCAGAAGTCCTCAGAGCATCGGATTCCTTGTCCTGAAATAGCTGTCACCCGACTTGGGCATAGGCATAGGGGTAGAGGATAAGCGACTGGGCAATCTAACACAGAGTGAGTCATGTAGCAGCCTGGTGAATGACCTGGCTGTGGTCACTGCTTTACAGAGAAGCCAGCTTTCCCTGAATGACATTCATGGTCATACGTGCAATAGTCTTACCCATCCGCTCGGGCTATAGCGCCATCTTCCAAACACACTTCGCCCACCTGTTCCGTCTTCAGCTAGGAGGTGCCGGTTCACTGGAACTGAAGACCTGCTGTCCTGCACCTACCCTCTCCTCTTCCTCGTCCTCGTCATTCTCCTCCTCTTCCTCCTGAGTTCTTTCTAAGGTTCGAGCTCCTAAATCGACCCTGCTGTGCTCTCACTAAAACCTCCTCATGATCCATTTGAGTGTTTACAGGCTGCCTGGCACTTTGGTTTGCCCACGAGCACTTCACGTCTGCTGCCCTATCCCATCAGAGGGACAGGCGGCCATCGAGCTCATCCCTAGATTGTACCTTAATTGCTTTCCCATCATGCTCCAAGTGCTGCACACAGTACAGTGTTGAGAACGCCAACCTCAAACACTGGCATTACGTTTCTAGAACTGGAAGGGAATAAAAGAACATCTGTCGCCGGGTTCCTACTGCATGCTGAATGTCTGTGGTCTCGTGCACAACTGTCTCAAGGGCTTTGCTTTGCAGGGCATGGTGGCTTGGGATGTCCTAACCAGTAGCCAGCCAGATTGGGGCAGGGGGGGAGATTCCTCTAAAGGTTTCTCCAATTTTGATTTTCCTTCTACAGAATTTCTGAACAACTTTTGCTGTATTATAGGAAATTAGCTTATCATTATACAGTCTTGTGATTTCATAGGTGTGGAGCTATACGATAATAAAACAAGAGACTGTTCTCTTTCTCTGCCTTTCTCCAAATACATCACTACAGTCATGCCACTCTTCCGAGCATGGACCTAGAGTAAATAGTGTGTGTGTGTGGGGGGGGGGGAGTGTGACAGAGAGAAGACCCAGGGAAGAGGCCATTTCCCAATCCTACAAAGCCCTTTAAGTCTAGTCTGATTGCCAGCACCCCAGGCAGCTTGGCTATTAAACGAATGGTAGAATTTCTTCTATTTCTGGTCCGCTCTCTTGACTTAACTCCCTGGTCTGCACACTTCCTGGGAAGGGGTAGGTGCTTGCTTGCCTCAGAGAGGCAGCATCATCCTAGGCAGAGGTGGTGTGGCCTCCTCTTCCCTAGATATGCTGTCCGTATTGGCTGTGAGACTCTCATGGCCTTCCCCTGACACCCTGATTCTGCCTAACTCCAGGAGAGAACAGAAATCTGACTTTTGAACAACACCGACAGGCGACTTTGTGCTTCCTGAAGCCAGAACAACAGTCTAACGGCTTCCAGCACTGTCCCTTGATCAGAGGCTACTGTGGAGTCTGACACACTTCGCACATCTGTTTTGTGATGTTTACGGGAAAGCACGGCTCTCTAGCTTTCTCCTGCTGTCCTCTGATGAGTCTCAGGTTCGAGCTATGCCGTCAGCCACTCTTCTGATCACGGTTTATGAGGAAGTGTATCTGAGTTTCAAACAACTATTTCATAAATAGACTTCCAGAACACAACGTGTTCCTAAGTAGGGAACTGTCTGTGTTTCAAAGCCTTTGTAGCGATTTGTCTCTGAGAAGAGGATTTTTACAATTGGCCCTAGAAGGACTCCGTGCCTCTCCAAGTCGTCTTCTTGCAGATGGCTGGCTAGTTTCACAGAGTGCTTGTCTGCACATTGTTTCTAGGTGTTTCCAAGGGTTTGGACAGCTTGGGGTACTGAGCTCAGAGGTGTGGGGAGTAGGCTTTCTCATTTCCAAGCATGTTTATGTAATACAAGAGCCTCGTGCAGAAGCCTTTGCCAGGGGTTCACCGCTGCGAAGTCAGACAGGAGTGTTGCTCTGTGTCCCAGAGGAGCCCACACTCTTGCAGTTGGAACATAATGTGGCATCGCAGGGGGACTGTGGTGGTGAGAGAGGTGCTGTAGGGTACAGTCTGAAAGGGAGAGAGTCAAGCACAAGAGAGGACTCGCGGCACCCTGGGTGACCTTTCCACACATCTGTTTCAGAGAATACCTTCTTTTGCTTTGAGTGAACTCGACCTCTGCTGGGCTAAGGATGCAAAGCAGCCAGATATTCCTTTAGTATGTGTCGCAACTGTCAACTGCTCATGTCCCAGGCTAACGTGTGAGCAGAGCTAGAAGCCAGGGGAATAGATGCACGACGGTAACAGAAAAGGTGGGAGGCAGAGGGCATTCTACCTCCTGTCTACCCATAGACATTATGTTTTGTAGAAGAAAGCTGCTCCGACGCCATGCCCCTCTGTTGGTTCAGGCTTTATCCACTGTAATCCCAAGGGTTGGCAGATGGTCCAGCCCCAGGACTCTCCCAAGAGGCAATGCTAGAAGTCATGGTGCCCATCTCTGCCCGATCCAATGACATCTCTTGGTAGATCTAAACCAGCTGTGGTGTATGCTCTTACATGGCGACCACCAGAAAATGCTGTAGCCTAGGCCTCCCATTTCTAGGCTGGTTAAGTGCTTACCAGCAAAACATACCTGCTCTCCCCTTCGGGCAGTGCTAGAGTCTCACACTGAGGTGAAGGTATTGCCTAGCTTCCGGTTCTAACCGGTGGATGACCGGCCTGCTCTTCTGTTCTGAGAACTTCCATTGAACCCCTAGGTGGACACTCCTACGGACTCTCAGACTGGCTTTGTCCTTCACTGGGTCCTTTAGTAGAAGCTCTTCTGAGGTGTTGGGGGTGAGAACTTTAGGGAGCTGATTTTGGATGATGCATTCCTCAATGGTGTAGAGGGCACAGGTGTGTGCAGGGGTGAATGCATTCACTTATGTGTAAGCATGCACACACACATGCACACATGCATATACGTGCTTGCACACGCACATGTACAAACTCTCAAATGTTTCCCCCAGACATAACACTGTTAATTCACAGCGAACATGTCTCCTCCTTGGGTTCGGAGGCAAAGTCTGAAGCGCATCTCTACATGTTTTAGATTTCTCCTTTATCTCCACATTGGCTTATTAAAATCAACATGCATTTTAGCTTCAACTCCATGACCTTTTAACCTAGACGTGACTGGCAGAAATTTGCTTTGTCTTGTCTTTTGCTTTACGGGCCGTAAAGAGAGATGCAGACGAGCCCCTCAGCTGATGGCCTGCACTCACTGCTTCTTGTATTTGAATATATTAAGCTCAAAAAGCAACAGAGAGACGTGTTTTCTGCAGCCTTGGTAGTGATGTAACCCCAGTTCTGAAGCCTCAAAACAGGAGCGTCTGGAGCGCGACCTATCCGCCACCGACCACGGGCAGGATCAGCGTCTTCGTTGGATTCTGGATGCTGGTTTTACTGCTTCCTTCTGCTGACAATTAAATCTGACAGCCACGTAAGAGAGTGATTGATGCTGCTTGGCGTTATGCAGTTTATACTGAATTTCTAATCCTTTTGGAATCTCAAAGCTACTACAAAGGAAAAATGAAAAAGAAAAGAAAAAAAAAGGATAGGTATTCTGGGCCTATTCTGGCCGGGCTCTGTCTTGAAGGATACATCATTTTGTCCTCTCCATCACCCTGTAAGGAGAAGGTGGGGACCTCAGCTGAGTCAGATGATGTGCCTGAGGTCACCCTAGGGGTGCGGTGACAGGAGGCACTGTGTCTCTAGGCATCAAGGCCTGGGTCCTTCCATTTTCCAAAAGTGATTTTTCAAGATCCACTTTTCCCTTAACCAAGAGGGGTTCGGCAGAGCACCTTGGGTGGGAGGATCTGTGCAGAGGATGGTGGGTAGTCAGTGTCCTTTCTGAGATGGAGAGACAGAGCAGGTCCATGGCTGCAGGAATATCCCGGGCTTGCCGGCTGAAGCCTGAGTAACCAGCGAAACTGTCCACCACCTTCACTGCGCCAGACACCTCACGGAGTCGAGTCTCAGCCTGGCCCTGCAAGGTGGGTACTCACATAGCTACTCTAACGATGGAAGGATGGAGGCTGGCGGAGCTCACCAGCTCTGCCAAGGTTACACAGCCGGGCTCTAAACTGCGGTCCTTCTGCCCTGCGGAGTCCACGTAGTGACCCGGGCTCTCGCTCTCGCTCTCGCTCTCGCTCTCGCTCTCGCTCTCGCTCTCGCTCTCGCTCTCGCTCTCGCTCTCGCTCTCGCTCTCGCTCTCGCTCTCGCTCTCGCTCTCGCTCTCGCTCTCGCTCTCGCTCTCTCCTCTTGTCAATCACTTCAGGGATTCCTTTGTACGCCAGTCACCACGTTTTGATTTTCACTTTATTGTCTTCGCTTAGCATTTATTTATCTTCATGTTTCCCTGACATTCCCCACCATTGTTGGGGCTTTCTCCCCCATCCACCTTGCCACAAACCTGTGGCTCTTTCCTGCTGCAGTTTGGCAGGAGGTGACTTCTTAGAATCGGCAATAGCATCCATTTCTAAACCACCGCAGCCCCAGCACACCTGCCCTTACCTGTGGAAGCTTTAAAACTGGACCCGGTTGCTCTTAGCCAACCGAGCTCTTAATCTCCCTGAAAGAAAGCCCGGGCATTGGTGGTGGTAGGGTATCCTCAGACAGGGTCAGCTCTATCATATTGGATTTGTAAGTGGGACATCTGAAGATGGCACCTCACACTATCTCCAAGACTGAATCCATCTAATGTCCTAGAAGACGTCGATTCCTCACGGCGTTTGCTTGTTTTTCCTTAGAAAATGGCTCCCATTCTCTGCCAAGCCTCCTGGGCTACAGACTTCAGGGATCAGCTGAGATGCCCTCTCTTGGCCCCTTCTACCTTCAGTCCCTCAGCCATGACGATCTGATCTGCTTCCTTCTGAATCCCAGGCTTCTGCTAGAGAGGCAGACGCCCCCCCAGCTCTACACCCCTTTCAGTTAGATGCCCATCAGCCTACCTTGGTGGTGACAACTGGCTATCCGGCCACCCTCCCTAACCCCAGCAGATCATCACACCTCACCACACCTCTGCCCTGTAGCCTGAGTGAGGAGGCCCTAGCACCCTCCAGTGATGTCATCTTTTCAATGTTCCTGCTACCTTTACTATAAACCCTTAACTGCTGGTGCCCAATAGTGGTTCTGCCCCTTCTGAAGGAATTGCCAAGGATTCTCACCCCTCTCTACTCCTGCCTACATCCCATTCATTCTGTAAGATTCGGAACTTCAAGTATTCACCAGTCCTTGTATTTTTTATCTCCCCCTTAGGCTAAAGAATCAGAGCCTCCAATCATGTAACTTATAAATTTTCAAACCTAGTTTTAAAGAGAGTTTAGAAATGGTTCCTTGGAGCAAATCCAATCTGTGTAGTCAGCAGTCCAGCTCAGTAGTGTCAGGATAGCAAACACTACTGAATTCTTCAAGATAAACCTCAATGACTTAGTTGATCATGATCTTTCCAATAAATAGAGTAGGCTGGCAGACCTTGGAGAGTCAGACAGACCTTCAGTGAGGCTGAGTGGGGAGACCAAGCCTTATTGACTCAGATTACGCCGACATGTTCTTTCTGTAACCCAGTCCTTCCTCTATGATCCACGTGAGTTTGCAGATGTGATAGCCACCGAGCCACCAGATTAATGACAACTGCCAATCTCCCTGAGGCCAGGGAGAAGTCACTGCATTCCATATGTAGACTGTTCTCGGATCCCATTGCTTGGGTTTAATCAGACTAATGAACCAGCTGGCTTCCTCTTGAAAATGATTTCTGCTGTTTTCATTACTGAATAAAAGCTCAGCAGGATTTGAAAGGAAGAGAAGAGAAAATTCAGTATGGGAGGAAGGGCATCCTTCAAGTTAGCCCACCAGCTGATGAGTTAGCTGTGCTAGTGGGTGTAGAATGAGCACTGTGTGGGACTTGGTGGTGTCCTGTCCAGGCCTGGCAGAAGGGAAATGTACCCAAGAAAGGGAGGGGTTTATAGTGTGGATAAAGATAACTCTAGGTGACCTTCAGCCCAGTGCCTTCAAAGAAAAACAACCAGGTGGTAAAGAACCCAACTGGAAGATGCATTGATTGACTTGTACGACAGTGACCTATGACCCGGTGTGTCTCTGTGTAGTCTAGATGCTAAAGATGTAGGATGAAGCTAATATGGGTGTCCCCAGAAAACTGAAAATCAAGGGCAGCTTGTCAAATCTTTAAAGCCATGAACTCAACTGCAAACTGAGCCTTAGAGTCAGCTCAGTGGTAAAGGCCAGGCAGAGTCCTGTTCTGCCTACATTAGGCTCCTAAATCCCATCACTGCACATGGTTAGTGAAACATGGGGGTAGGGTGGGGGGCAGGAATGGCTCAAGGCAGAGGACTCGAGTGTTGAATTTAAACATGGCGTGCATGCAGATACTGTGGAAGAAGTGTCTGCCAACAGAAAACAACCCCAAACCTCAAAACTATCAAGCCTTGTAAAAGCAAGGTGGACACCATGGACACTGGAGGTGGGGACTATGTCAGGCCTTGATCTCTCCTCCTGTCCCCACTCTGATGCCTCACAAATCCAGTTTTATTCCTCATTTTCTCATGCTGTAGTCTGGCTCTTTCAAGGTCGCAGAACACAACAGTAGTTTGCTTTGGTTCCTCTATTTGAAACCTTAGGGAAGAATTTTGATTGATCTGACTTGAGTCAAGTGCCCACCCCTTGTTGTAGGAATTTTAAATCTCGACTGGGGATTTCTATCCTGCCTTTGATCATTCAGTTCCCAGATAGAGACACACAACCTTTACGTTTGCAATAAGCCTTAATTAGCACTAGAGCTGGGCAGATATCTACCCTCTATGCCATTATGTCTTCTTTCCTGACACTAAACCAGCAGTGTGACTCACTATGTTCTGTCTAGGTCACTCCTATCCCAACTGGCCAGCCATCATGACCATGCTTTCAAGATTCCTACGCCATAGCGTCTTATCCTCTCTTCCCCTCTCTCTTCTCCCTTCTCTCTCATGATCCCTGCCTCAGAACCCCCAGCCTGGGAACCAAAACTCCACCTACCTCTCTTCTGTCCAGCTATAGGCTGTCAGCATCTTTATTCAACCAATAGTTTTAAATTAAGGAGCAAGGTCACATAGCATCACTACGAGTACACGAGGATTCTCTCATCCTTGAGGCAACCAGTGTTAACATTTCAGTACAAGCAGCAGACCTCAGCACCAATCAGCTGTGATAGAGCATGGTTCCTAAGCATACTTCTGCCTGATTCACGGAGTTTGCCTTAATTGCTTTTCTATTGCTGTGATAAGACACCATGACCAAAGCGACATATAGAATCGAGTGTTTATTTGGAGCTTACAGTTTTAGAGGGTGAGTTTATGATGACCATGGTGGGGAGCATGGCAGCAGGTGGGCAGGCATGGCATTGGATCAGTAGCCAAGAGCTTACATCTTAACCCACAATCATGAAGCAGGGAAAGCTAACTGGGAATACTAAGGGCTTTTGAAACCTCAAAGTATGCCCCCAGTGACACGCCTCCTCCAACAAAGCCACACCTTCTTTCCTTCCCAAACAACTCTACCGATTAGGGACCAAGTGCTCAAATATATGAGCTCATGTGGGCCACTCTTATTCAAACCTCCCATCGTTGGAATAAAAGGACAAGATCTACTGAACTCCATCAAATGACCAAAGGACTAGAAGAACTAGGGATGACATACCAAACAGCAGAAGAAGACCCATTTTGGCTCAACACAGAGGGGGAAAAAGTCCTAATGGTCAGAGATGACCAGAGTTGGGAAGCTGACTGCCATGTAGAGTAACATCTACAGAAAACACAAGCTTCAGGACTTTGAAGTTGGATGACTAGGGAACGATCTCACATGGTTTCAGACCTTATCTCATTACGTCTCTGCAGAAGCCCCCTAGAATCTTCACACAATTGACATGGCAGAAAATTAGGTGTGAGAGAAGGTAGGTGAGTCTAAAGATTACTCAGCCAGTAAGTAGAGGTCCTGGGGTTTGAACCTGTGATGTTGTGTTGACCAGTGCTCTAGGTTGCCTCCCAGATCCATTCTTTAAGACCAACCCTAAGATGCTTCATTTTCAGTTGACCTTGAAGCTTGTAAATTCTAGTCTTAAAATGAAACCTTTTCCTTTTTTTCATTTTTCTTTCTCTTCGGGACATCAGTGGGGGTAGAGGGATGTGTTTACCCACACTGGTGAGGGTCATCAATGAGTGAGATGACACCCGAGGGTGATCTTCTTTATTTAGCGTACTGACTCTCATGGGTCAGTGTCTTCTGGAAACACCCTTATACACACACCCAGAAACAAAGCATTGCCATCTATGAGGGCACCTTCTATTTCAATAAAGTTGACATGGAAAATCAACTGGCACAGCCATCAATGCTGTAACTACAAGACGAGACCCAATCAAGGAAAAGGTTGTGGACTGTAGCTGTTGAGTGGGGAATGGTTGTCGGAGGGTAGCTTACTTCCTGAGACTAGAAGAAGCACACAGAAAAGGTGGGGGCACAGAAGGAGAATCAGCGGGGTGCTCCCAGCTGTCTGTGCTTTCTGCTTTCTTCTCTGTCTTGCGTTCTGGCTGTTTTTCTTTTATGGTCACTGGGTCACAAACCGCAGATTATCCAGACAGACTGGCAGTGGAATTTGACGTGGGCAATGGAGGTGTTGTAAAGGTCTATGCTGGGAACCACCAGGAACTCGCTGAGGACGCTGAGAAAGTGTTGCCCCATTGAATTCTTGGCTAGATGATGAGCAGCAGTGGAGACCAGCGCAGAGGATGAGGGAGAAGCAAGAGCAACTCAAGCTGCAGTGGGGATGCACTGCCTGTCAGCTCCTACCGCCCTATCTCTCTCTTCACCCTAAGTTTGAATTTCTACTTATTCTCATTATTCTTTTTTTTTAAAAAAAGATTTATATATTTTATTAATATGAGTACACTGTGGCTGTCTTCAGACACACCAGAAGAGGGCATTGGATCCCATTACAGATGGTTGTGAGCCAACAGGTGAGTGCTGGGAATTGAACTCAGCATCTCTGGAAGAGCAGTCAGTGCTCTTAACCACGGAGCCATCTCTCCAGCCCTTCTCATTATTCTTGAAAGTAGAGGCTAAGATAATTTGTCATTGGAGATGGTCAAGAGCAGACAGCCCTGTTTTACTTGCCCTCTTTAAATCCAAAGCACATGCAAAGCCATGGTATGTAACAGGAAGTCCAGGACTGTGTCGATCCTCCCCCTCCGCAACTCGGAAGAATACTATGTAGACAGCACAGGATAGAGGAAGTGGGTGGCCACTGGAGCTCAGGTCAACCAGAGCCAATTATGGTTCCATTATTTCCTCCCTCAGAAGTTTTATAAGTCACAAAATTTCAACATCTTAAATCTTGACTTATTCATCATTACAGGAGAGTGATGGTGCTTATCTTTTGGTTGGCACAGCTAATGTGCAGGAGGCAGAGACTGAAGCTCACTTTCTTTCCCTTCCAATAATTTATTATTTTTTCAAGATTCACTTTACGTCCTGATCACAGCCACCTCCCTCCTCTCTTCCCAGATCCACCTTCACAAACCCCTCTCCCCATTGCTCTCCCTTCTCCTCAGAGAAGAGAAGCTCTCCCTTGTGTACTACCCCTTTCTGGGACATCTAGTCCCAGCAGGCCTAGGTACATCCTCTCCCACTGAGGCCCAGCCAGGCAGTCCAGGTAGCCTGTCCCTGTTCCACTTGCCAGAGGACCCACAGTAAGACCCAGATGCACATTTGCCACAAATATACAGGGGGCTTAGGCCAGCTCTTGTTTGCTCCCTGGTAGGTGTCCTAGGCTCTGTGAACCCCCATGGTCTCAGGTTAGTTGACCCTGTAGGTCTTCTTGTGGTATCCTTGATGCCCTCAGCTTGCCTAAATCTATTCCCTTCTTTCCCCACCTGATGTTTGGCTTTGGGTCTTTGCATCTGCCTCCATCCACTGATGGACGAAACCTCTCAGGAGACAGTTATGCCAGGTTGCTGTGTGGAAGCATAGCAGAGTATCTTAACAGTGTCCAGTTGGCCCTCTCATCATGGGATGGGTCTCGAGGTAGGGCAGTTACTGGTTGGCTGTTCCCCAAGTCTCTGCCAACAGGAGTTTTTTATTTCCTTGATTAGCAAATGACCGAGCCACCATCCTGACTCAGGCCCTTCAGTTTTGAAGCTTTGTGCTTTCTGTGCACTTGGTCATCTTCCATGGGTCACTCCTAGATAGCCCCAACCCTTCTTTGGAACACAGTGAAGTACAAGTAGTTCGAGAGCTGCCCAGATGAGCGGTATGCAAAGTTTCCTTCCCATCTCTCAGCCCCCTGGAGACTTAAGGGGTCTCACTGCTGTCCCTGACCTCTCTCATCTGTGGAGAGGTAGAGATCATATGACATTCTCCACAGATTAACTGCAAGAGCCAGTGTCACCAAGGACACCCAGCGGTGACACCCAGTAGCTGCTAACTAAATGGTAGCCAGGGCTAATTCTGACTTGGGATCTGGAGCTACCCCTTGCTCAGCTTTGCTGGTTAACAGCAGCAGTTGTTGGAGGGGTGAGAGGAGATGTAGCGACAGCACCATCAGCTGATGTTTGTACAACACCGAGAAGTCTTCACATGCCAGCAAGCAGCTCATTTAAATTCACAAGAATGTTCTTACACAGACATCGCCTGTGTTTATCTCGTGTTTGTATCTTACAGTTTGAATTTATAAGGCAGAAAGAACGAGGACAGATACCTTGCCAGAGTTATGTAGCCAGTATGTGGAGGAAAGATCGAACCCAGGATGTGTGAGGCTCCCACATCCACCTGAGGGACCTCAGGGTTTGGTTGTAACTTCTTCCCTCTGCAGAGTCTGAGGCATTGAAAAGGAAGTAGGAAGGCAGCTGACACATGACCACGGCTGCTGACCAGGTAGAGCTGTTGGCTCCTTGGCTGTCATTCCAGGAAGTGACCTGAGACATTTAAAGCTAGTAATAGCAGCTAGGCGAGAGGGGAGGCCATTATCACAAACTCATAGTCCAGTTCTCAGCAGGAGACTCTGCCAAACTTTGCTTAGACCAAAGAGACAGAAGGAGAGAAATGAGGTAGAGGCTGGAGAGACTCCCAGTCTGAGAGAAGCTAAGTCTGAGGGAAGCTAAGCGAGCGGCGGCGGCAGTAGACTGCCAGGCTGCTCTTGCGTAGGGATCCACGGGCGAGCATTGCAGCAGAAGCGCAGTTCAGGCAGCTTCACTGGGATGTGGGCTGGGAGTCAGTCAAGGTCACCAGCATAATTTTGGGCTTCTGAGGGACTTTTCTCCTATTCTCTACTTTCCTTTGCCTCAACAAAGACATTGGCTTATGAGTATGCGCGTGCTCATGTGTGAGTTTGCACACACGCGTGTGAGTTTGCTCATGCACGCACGCACAGGCACATACAGCCCCATACTCAAGAGGAGACGAAATGAAGGGCCTACCGGGGGCTGCTACAGGGAACTCAGCTTTAGGATTGTCCGCTCACTTTCCCCTGAAGCTGAGCTAGCGTCCTCTCCTCCAGCTTGTCAGCAAAGCTGCCAAGCTTCTGATTCAGTGACATTTTACAAGATCGCTGTGTTCTTTCTTCAGAGCCATTTGAGAGAGAACTGGGAACAGGAAGCCCACTGTCTCAGTGGATTGCATCAAGAACTGTGTTCCCCCAGCAGCTGATGGCTTCGGGGTCCGGGAGCAGTGGGGGCTGGAAGAAAGGAGTCAGCACCTTGTGTTCTGATCCAGACATCCAAAATTTTTGCTCATCACCCTTTCCTTAATCCCTCAGTAAGGAGAGAACTGGTCAAATTTCCTATATCCAGGTAAAACTGGGGCTGAGCCATTCAGTGAATAGGCATCTCATAGGCCGTTAATATACATACAAGTAAACTTGAGCCCAAATATGAACATGTACACGTACACATATACGTAGTATGTGTATTATATACACTCTCCAGATGACCCTTCCTCTGAGTCACAAACCTGAATTCTTGGGGAAAGCACTGGCAATGCTAAATGGCGTGTCTTTAGAAGTATCTATAGAGGGCTTTGCCTCAGCCCTCTATAGTCTAGAAATCCAGATCCTATGTGAACTTCCTTAGAAAGACAGGCAAACATACCAGGCTGGACCAACTGATTACATACCTCTCTGCACACCAGTAGGCATGCTCATTGACAGATACTCTGGTCACACCCACCACACTCTGAAGAGCTGTGGAAGCAGAAGAGGATTTGAGGGCCGTTTTGGTAACAGCGCTCTTTCACGGGTAAAAGTTGCTTGAAGTAAATAGCTCTCCTGTCGGCAATTGGAGAACTATAGACTATGAGCACTTTTACAGAAGGAGCGGTTGTTAAACGTAAAATGAGCTGTGATTTCAACAACACAGGCTTTCATCACCTGTACCCGGAATTATGCAACAGCTGGGGTCGTGAAGGAAAGTGGTGTGCGTGGTGGTGATGATGGCTGTGAAGTGGGGATGGGGATGAAGGTGATGATGACAGTGGGGAGGGGAGCCGGTGGCTAGGATGGCAATGATGGCCGTCCGTGGTGGTCATGGTGGAAGTGGGAATAGTGGAGGTGTTAATGGTGGAGATGGTGGTAACGATGGCTGTCGTGGTAACGATGGAGGTGAGGGAGATGTTAACAACATGGAGTGGTGGATGTAGGGTAATAATGCTGATGGCAGTGGAGCAGTAGGTCGATGAAGACACAAGGTTGTCAGAAGATATGATGGTGGCAATGGAGGTGATATTGAAGAAGGTACCAGGGCTGGGTTGCAGCAGTCACAGCAGAGAAGGAGAAGACCCTGGAGGGTGAGGTGAAAATATGAGTGGTAGTAGTTTTGGAGACAGTATCTTACTTCTTAGGTTTAGTCTCTCCAGAGACTCATATAAAGTTCCCTTCAGGAGGACAAGGGCAATGACAATTACAGGCCCAGCCACATGCAATGCCATGTCATGTATAGGTCTATGACTTAGTGCTTCACATGTCTGCTGTCGACATTACTACCGCGCTTGGGGAGCCAGCCTTGATGAAAGGAGAGGTCTCCCTAATCAACCATGAGGAGAATGCAGAGTTCAAGGAGGCTAAAACCGTATGTCAGTTCTGCAGCAGGCTCTGCTGGCTGAATCACAGCTGAATCTTGGTTATATTTGAGCATTCGTCCATTACCAATACTTCAGCATCCCACTGGCTTCTGGTGCTGGGTGTGGAGGTGTTTCCCTAAGACTAAGGAACCACAGTCCACTCTAGAAAGCATCACACGGGGTTGGGGATTTAGCTCAGTGGTAGAGCGCTTGCCTAGCAAGCACAAGGCCCTGGGTTCGGTCCCCAGCTCCGAAAAAAAAAAAAAAAGAAAGCATCACACATCTTGATTGGCATTGAACATCAATAACCCCACAGCGATTGATTGCAGCCGTCTGAAGCCTGCAGGACAACCAGCTTGGAGACAGAGCTGCTAGAGAGAGTGGGTAGAAATACAAAGAAGAGTCTGTGTTTCTGATACCCCACTGCTGCACAGAACGTACAGTGTCCAGGTCCTGCCCTACCCTGGGCCTCCAGTTAAGTCAAATGGGATGTTCCCTTCTTGGATGAGTCAGTTTGATTCGCCATCTGCCATCCTCACAGTCAGAAGAAACTTAAGTGAGGTAACTGCACTGTAGCCAAAGAGGAGGGCTCGTCTTAGAGAGTGAAGAGAAAGCAACATGTCCGATTGTAGATTCCGGGATTGCAGTGACATCAGAGGGCAGCCTTCTCTCAACAGTAGTCCTGTAGAACAGAATGCCGGCCTTTGCTCGCTGCCCAGGGAAAACAAGCTTGGAGTGTAGCCTTCAGCCAGCTAGCCTACTGCTCCGTGTAAACTTGATGTCCAGATCATGGTTTGCATTTGGTCTTTATGTCATGGGTTCCATCCAACCTCGAAAAATCGTGCCCTAGAAACCCACTTTCTCTGGCAGGCTTTCTGGGGACAAGGAAAAAGAGAGCGCTCCTCTCTTACTCTCTCCGAGTTCTGTCTCAGGTCTTGCCTCTTATGATTAACTCGAAGACAATATTCCCAACGGCAACGAGAGGCCTTTACTTAGGCGGCACTAGCTGGAAGGAATATTTGTTGAGTGGCAAAGGAAAGAATCTCGGAGCAATGACATCAGTGTGGATCCCAGAGCCAGAGCTGGGTAATGGGGATCATTTCTTTTTAGAGCAGGAGATATACTATGCCTCTCCATCAACCGTGGGCATAGCAAATCAGCTGGGCATAGCAAGCATAAGTCAAAAGAGGCCTCGTAAGGCACGCGCTCTTTGTTGCCATGTCAGTGGTGGTGTGTGTAGAGGCAGACCAGATCCATGGTCTGGGTATAACTCTCTTTCTGCTCTCTGCTTAGGATTTGTGCTTCAGCAAGTTTCTTAGCTCTTTGATATCCATCCCCC